>NW_027417789.1:0-161812 GCF_009905375.1 Apium graveolens | reverse complement strand
GGATTTCAGTATCAGAATTTGAGTCTTCATTTTCAAATCTCAGCTGATCATGATCAATAAAATCTTCAAGTCCAGTAATCTTCTTGTCATCAAAAGAGACATTGATAGATTCCATGACCACTCTTGTTCTCAAGTTATAGACTCTGAAGGCTTTTGTGGAAAGTGGATATCCAACAAAGATTCCTTCATCAGCTTTTAGATCAAATTTGGATAGCTGTTCAGGATGAGTCTTAAAAAAACACTTGCATCCAAATACATGAAAATACTTCAGATTTGGCTTCTTTTTCTTCACCATCTCATATGGTGTCTTTCCTTGCTTGTTAATGAGTGTTGCATTTTGAGTAAAACAAGCAGTCTGCACAGCTTCAGCCCAGAAATAGGTTGGAAGCTTTGCTTCTCAAGCATTGTACGTGCAGCTTCAATGAGAGTTCTATTCTTCCTTTCAACAACTCCATTTTGCTGTGGAGTTCCAGGAGCAGAAAATTCCTGCTTGATTCCATGGTTTTTGCAGAACTCTTCCATTATCAAATTCTTGAACTCAGTACCATTATCACTCCTTATTTTTTCACAGAATCTTTGACCAATTTATCCATGTTTGACATGATCAATCAAGATAGATGCAGTTTCACTTTTTGTGTGCAAGAAATACACCCATGTGTATCTGGTGAACTCATCCACTATGACCAAAGCATATTTCTTCTTTGCAATAGACATGACATTTACTGGACCAAATAGATCAACATGTAGTAGGTGATAAGGCTCAAGAATTGATGATTCAGTCTTGCTCTTGAATGAGATTTTCTTTGTTTGCCTTCTGACAAGAATCACAAAGGCCATCAGGAGCAAATACTGACTTTGGCAGTCCTCTCACAAGATCTTTCTTGACCAACTCATTTATATTGTTGAAATTTAAATGAGAGAGTTTCTTGTGCCAATTCCAGCTTTCTTCAATTGATGCTCTACTCATCAGACAGATTGCAGAACCATCAGTACTTGTTGAAAGCTTAGCTTCATAAATGTTACCACGCCTGTATCCTTTCAGAACAACTTTGCCTTAGATTTACTTACAACTTCACAGTGTTCTTCAAAGAAATCAACATGATAACCTCTGTCACAGATTTGACTTATACTCAGCAGATTGTGTTTAAGTCCTGAGACCAGAGCTACTTCTTTAATGATGACATTCCCAAGATTGATATTGCCATATCCCAATGTTTTTCCAATGTTGCCATCTCCATAAGAAACACTTGGGCCAGCTTTCTCCACAAAGTCTGATAGCAGGGCTTTATTTCCAGTCATATGTCCTGAACATCCACTGTCCAGAACTAGGATGTTTTTCCTGTTGCCCTGCAATCACAAAGACCACTAATGATTAGTTTTAAGGACCCAGACTTGCTTGGATCCTTTGGCCTTATTAAGTTTGTTAACATTTGCAGCGGATTTAGCATCAGAGTTTATGTTAACATTTTTCTTATCAGAATTTACACTATCAGACTTTGAATCAGAACTTACACTAGAAGGAACAATGGAAACTTTCTTTAAAGAAGGTTTTATTTGATAATAATCATAGTACAAACTATGATATTCCTTACAAGTATAAATGGAATGCCATAAACTACCACAATGAAAACAAGGATTTTGTGGCTTATATCTAACAGACTGACTCTTAACTCCTGACTTTGAAGGTAAGGAGTTTATGTTCTTATTCTTCCTGCAAAAAGAAGCCAGATGGTTAGAACTTCCACAGTTATGACACGTTTTCCTAGGAGCTTCAGGAACAGGCTTATAATCATTGCTTTTATTCACACCTTCCTTTCCATTCCTATTTTTCCTAGGTGATTTTACCTTGTTTGCATTCTTAACATCTTTCAGCTTATGCTTAAGCTGCTTCTTAGTCATTAAGCCTATGTTTACTTCAGTGTCTTTTCCTGTTTTAGTTTGTCAGAAGTTAATTCCTTTTTAACTTCTGATTTCTCATTATCAGACTTTACAGCTACAAACTTAAGGTTTTAACTTTGGCTTTTGTTTCAACACAGGCTTAATTTCTACAGTTCCTTTATCATTCTTATCCTCTCCATAACCTAAGCCCTCTTTCCAGTTTTCACTACTTAACAAATTTGAGTTGTTCTGCCAGAGTTAGTCCAAGTCCTGATAACTCTCTTTCCTTTTCTAACTCAGTTTTTAGAGATTCATTCATTTTTAGCACTTCATCCCTAACATAAAAAGCATCATCTCTATCTTTCTGAGTTTGATGGAACATAACTAACTCTTTTCTAAGAAATCATTTCTTTTCTTAAAAGCAAGATTTTCAGAAGTTAATCTTTCACATGTTAAAGTTTGATCTCTATAACTAACAAACATGGTTTTAAGATATCTTCTCAACTCATTAATCATCAGTATGAAAGCATAAGTAGTTGAGGTACCTTTGATTCAGCAGCTTCAGAACTGCTTTCAGCACTTGCCTTATCAGCATTTGCCATCAAGGCATAATTCTCCTCACTTTCAGAATCTGAGGTGTCTGTCCAGCTTTTCTTCTTTGTGACAAGAGCCTTGCCTTTGTCACTCTTCACTTTCTTGCAATCAGGAGATATGTGGCCTTTCTCACCACAGTTGTAGCATTTGACATTTGTATAATCTCCTCTGTCAGACTTTCCTCCTCTGCCTCAGATCTTCTGAAATTCTTCTTATCAGAACTTGTGCCTTTCCTGGAAAACTTCTTTCCCTTCCTGAACTTCCTGTATGCAATCTTTGTGATCCCTTTCACCATAAGAGCACACAGCTTCATCATCTCCCATCAGCATCCGTCTCAGGCAAGCTTTCAGATTCTGAGTCATCATCACTTTCAGAACTTGATGACTCAGTATCAGACTTTGTGAAAAGAGCTTTACCCTTGTCTTTCCTTGAGGTAGCTGCCTTGGGGGATTCTTCTTCAGCCTTAAGAGCAACTGTCCTTGACTTTCCTCCTTTCCTCTTGCTTCTTTGTTCCATCTCAAGTTCATGAGTCTTGAGCATTCCATAAATTTCATCAAGAGTTGTTTCATCAGATTGTAGTTGTCTCTTATTGTTGTTGCCTTCAAATCCCAGCATTCAGGAAGAGCTAACAGGAATTTAAGGTTTGAATCTTCAAGATCATACTCCTTATTAACCAGTGACAGATCATTCAAGAGTTTGACAAATCTATCATATAAATCAGTCAATGACTCATTAGCCTTTGAGTCAAAGTGTTCATACTCTTGAGTGAGTATTGTCTTCCTGTTCTTCTTAATTGTATCAGTTCCCTGACACCTTGTTTCCAGAGCATCCCATATCTCCTTTGAGTCTTGCAGTTAATTACCCTGTTTGACATTACATTATCAATGGCACTATGCAGTAAGTGTCGTACCTTAGCATCCTTAGCAATTGATGCGATATCTTCAGCAGTATAATCACTCTTCTCCTTTGGTACGGTCTTTGCTGCTTCACCTGCAACTGCAACAGTGAGCTTTGTTGGTTTGTGAGGTCCTTCCTTGATTCTATCAAGATATTCTGGATCTGTAGCTTCCAGAAACATGGTCATCCTCACCTTTCCATATGGCATATTCAGATGGTCTCAGTATGGGAACTCTGATGGTTTCATACCGACTTTGAATTTGTGTCTTTGGAGGTTCTTCAGTTTTGGTAGGCTTAGTTGGAGTTTCTGTGTCAGACATGATTGTGTTTGGATCTTTAACTGTATGTGCGTTAACGGATAGGCTCTGATACCGCTTGTTAGGTCACACACACTGTAGAGGGGGTGAATACAATGTAAAGTACAATCAAATCGAACTTTAATATCTCAAGTAACAGAAAACAAACTTTATTGAAACAATAAACTCTGTTACAGTATGAAACTGTTACCTCTCAGTGATGAACAAATATCACGAGAGCTGCTAGGGTTACAATGAATAATCTTCTCGAATATGATAGCACTTATAGTGTAAACCCTATGTTTGTGTTTATATACTACACAGTTACAAGATAATCTCTAATTGATATGGAATATAATTCTGCTTTCTAAAATATATCAATCAGATATCTTTTCTTCCAAGTATTCTATTCTTCATAGAATTTTTTCTTCATGCATATCTCTTCTTATGTTTATCTTTGATCTTCTTTCCTTTAATCAGCTACTGTCCTTATTAGAACGTCCTTCAGCACTTAAGTTCTGATATCCATCTTCTGATGATTATCTCCTGATACATATAAGTACTGATATCCTTAAGTCCTGACTTCCAGTAAGTACTGATTTATCCTGTTTAAGTAAGATCTGAAAACTAAACATAAATCATATTAACCATGACATTATCAAATATATCTAACAAATAATTATATATGTGTTCAGTATCTATTTTGTGAATTATTTGTTAAGTGTTAAATGTGCTTGGCTGTTTAAAAATAATATTAATTGAGTATTCTAATTTTTATATGTCCAAAATAAAATATAGATAATTGTCATATCTTCCTAATTATTTTTATGTCGATTTATGAATTTATAGGAATCATATGAATTTTATAAAATCTTTTTCCGGGTATTTAAAATCTATTTTATAAAAACGGGAACCAACCGACGTCATCCGTTTTTACATTTTTATAACCCAATGTTAGGTCACACACACACACTGTAGAGGGGGTGAATACAGTGTATAGTACAATCAAATCGAACTTTAATAACTCAAGTAACAAAACAAACTTTATTGAAACAATAAACTCTGTTACAGTATGGAACTATTACCTCTCAGTGATGAACAAATATCACGAGAGCTGCTAGGGTTACAATGAATAATCTTCTCGAATATGATAACACTTATAGTGTAAACCCTATGTCTGTGTTTATATACTACACAGTTACAAGATAATCGCTAATTGATATGGAATATAATTCTGCTTCCTAAAATATATCAAGAAGATATCTTTTCTTCCAAGTATTATATTCTTCATAGAATTCCTTCTTCATGCATATCTCTACTTATGTTTGTCTTGATCTTCTTTCCTTTAATCAGCTGCTGTCCTTATCTGAACGTTCTTCAGTACTTAAGTTCTGATATCCATCTTCTGATGATTATCTCCTGATAATATAAGTACTGATATCCTTAAGTCCTGACTTCCAGTAAGTACTGATTTATCCTGTTTAAGTAAGATCTGAAAACTAAACATAAATCATATTAGCCATGACATTATCAAATATATCTAAAATCTCCCCCGACTTGTAAATTAGCATAATATACAAGTTTAACAGATATTTGATGATGTCAAAAACATTAAGTACAAATGCATGAGAAATTTGACTAGATAACTACAACTTATAGTCCTTAAAGCTTTACCAATTTTTAATTTCTGATAACAACTTCAGTCTGTATTCATATCAGAATTTAAGCAGTTGTAGATCTTGACTTGGCTTCATCTTCTGATCTCTCTGATGTCAGGAGTTGTTCTGAGATAGTTCTTCAACAAACATCTCTAAACATATCTGAGTTCATCAATCATCCTCCTTTTAAGCATCTTTACGTTCTGCAGTATCTTCACCAATTTGAAAGGATTGCAGCCCTGAGATCATTTAATTCTAGCTTTTCTTATATCCTGATCCAGTCTGATCAAATATGCCTTAGTCAGACTCAAGATTGAATTCCACAGCCCTGTAACCCAGAAAGGTAGTTATAATCTTAGCAGTCTTGGGCTTCATTTCAACTATATCACCCTTGTGATCTCTGTACTTTGGAAGATATGTGCTGTCAGACTTAACAGAATAAAGCCTTTTCTGTCTCTGAATCTGATTCTTCAAATAGTTTGCAGCACTTTCTGTTATTCTGTCATTCACTTGAAGTAAGAATAATACATGCTCCAGTTCTTCAAAATACTTCAATGGAATGGCATTTTCCCTTATATGATAAACCCTACCATCTGTCATGAAGTACAACAAGATGTGTTCTTTTAAGTAGGTATGGTAAACCATTTGTACAGATTCCAGTTGATTCAATCTCTCAGGAGTTGCTCCAATACCTGGTTCACTTAAGGAAGTTGGATCATTGGTAGTGTTCTGTATTCTTCTTTCATCAGCACTTCCCAATCCAGTTTTATCTCTTGCTTCCTTTCCAGTAACCACTCTTGCTTCAAAACCACTTGCAGCAGTCTTCAAAGGTTGAGTCTGTTTTGCTTTAGTGAATCTGGTAGGAGTGTATTTGATTTATCTTCTGATATCAAGTTAACTTGAGCTATGTCAGAGGTTACTTGCTTCTTTGAAATATTAGAAATTACTATCTCTTGACTCTGAACAACTTGAGCCATGTCAGAGGTTGTCTTAAAAACTTTTCTTGAAGTCAGAGCAAGATCATCATCTTCATGAGTAATTTCTTCATTCAAAGGAGGCACATAAACCTTGATAGGTTCACCAACTTTTTCTTTGCCCTTGGACCTTGGATCTATCTGCAGTTGTGATTTAGCCATGGTTGCTTCAGGATTTGTCCTTTCTTTTATCACAATGCCTTTGAGTTTTGGAAGTGTCTTTTTACCAGAAGCTTTAGATTTAGATTTGACTTTTCCTAATTTAAGTCTGGCTTCTTCTTCCATTAGACTCTCCAAGTCCATTCCTGGATTTTCCTGAAAAATAACTGTGTTGACATTTCTTCATCAATATCTAAAAGTTCATTAGAACTTAATCTTTTACCAGTAGCAGAAATAATTCTTTTTCCAGCATCAGAACTTGTCCTGTGACTTGTGATTTCAGCTTTTCTTGATGAGAAACCTCTACCTTGACTATGACCTCCACCCATTCCAGGGTTTCCCTGATCATCATTTTCATCATCCTTCCCCTTCAGTGTCTTATCAGTTTTGCATTTGACTTAATTACTTTCTCCCCCTTTTTGGCATTAGCAGGTAAGCGAAGAGAGACAAGCAATTCCACTGAGGCTTGGATTTCATTAAGTTGAGATTGCTGAGAAGATTGATTTTTCTGGAATATCATCAATCTGAGCTTGTTGTTTCTCTTGAGTCTTCTCAATATAAGCAACTCTGTCAAAGGTAGGTTGGAAGAATTTTTTCTTATCAATCTTCTGAACTTGTTCTTGCTTCATTAATTCTTCCTGAATTTTATGTATCTCTGCATGAGTAGTTGAATGGAGACCTTGTAGATGTTTAGTACTCAATACAGTGACTCTAAGATGTGTTTTGAATCATCAGTGATTAACATCTCATCAGCTTTTGTCAAGTGCTCAGCAAGATTCTTTGCAGATGGAACACAGGTAACTGAGTTCCATTCCTTAGTCCACTCCTGTCCTGCAGGAGTTTCATTTCAAGGCACTGGTGCTTCTCTGATGACAAACTTCTTGACTAGTTCAGATTTAAGAACAGTTTGTTGAGGGACATGTCCTGAAGGACCTGCTTCATCAGCATCTGCATTTGGAGCAGCATCACCAGTATCTCCAGCATTTGCAGCATCAGAACTTACAGAATCAGTATCTTCTGCTAAAACAACAGTATGATAAGCAATTGAGGCTTCAACATTATCCTCTAATTGCTGATCTGGTTCCCAGTTCTGATCAACAGCCATATCCTGATGCTCACCTATATTATGATCATCATCATCCAGATGCAGAGAAGGTGTAGTAGATAATTCTGGAGTTTGAGCAGCATCAGTAACAGGTGTTGTTGATGGATTAGTTGTTGTTAGAGCTTCTAAGTAAAGTATTTCAGGCACAACCAGGTTTTGGATTTCAATTTCAGTACTTATGCCTGGTTCAAGAGGAGATACAGTCTTAGGAGACACAGATGGTGTGTTAGCCATTTCAGTAGCAGCTTCCTGAGTTGGAGTTAATGGAGAAGGAGTGGCTTGAGAAGATTCTTTTTCTTGTGAGATCAGAGATTCCTGATCTCCTTCCTTAGCTGCTGCTTCCTCATCATCTGAAACTGGCCTTTTAGCTCTCTGTTTCTTGTATCTCTTTGAAGATGAGGATTCCTTGGGAGGTTCAACAGAAGTCATTCTTCTAAGCCTTTTGAGAAGCTTAGATCCCCCAATTCCAGAATCCTTCTGAGAAGGAACTTTCTCAGCTTCTTTGACAACAGGTTCTGAAGTAGAAACTTGTTCCTCACTATCAGACTCATCTCGCAAAACAATCCTCCTTCTCTTCTGAGGTGTTTGAGGAACAATCTTTGTCCTCTTAGGCTTGGAAGATGAAGGCTTCACAGTAGGTGCTGAGGATGAAGGTTGAGCTTTCTGTGAAGTTAAGAGATATGATTTGAGATATGTTCTGAGGGATGGTTGAGGTATAGATGGATGAGTGGTATGTTCTGATGGTTGATGCGGTGTTTGGGATGTGGTGGTAGGTTGGACATCAGGATAAACAGATCTATAGGTTTGAGGATCAGCATTTACCAAGATCTGTTGTACAGACTGAGGAATCTGTAAAGGTCTAACCACCTTTTTCTTAGTATCAGAATTTACCACATCATTAAAGGCTCGTTTTGCAATTTTGAAAGGTGGAGTTAAGGTACTGGCAGGTTGGAGTTCATCAGCACAACAGAAACTATATATAAGGTGACAGAATCTAGCAAAGTAAACTACATTCTTATCCTCTGTCATCCTATCCCCAATAAAACCTATCACAGCATTTGCAAAATCAAAATGAGTTTTGTTAATGATAGCATACCCGATGTGCTGACTCATTATAGGGATGGCATCAAAGTTGAAACACTTATTCCCAAAAGCTTTAGTGATGCAGTCGAAGAAGAAGCTCCATTCCTTTCTGATATGAGCCTATTTCAACTGCCCAAGCTTAGCCAAACTCTGCTCATACCCCAAACTGGCCATTAACTCTTGAAGAGCTGATTCCTCCGGGGTTGAAAAAGTACATCCTTCTGGTAAATGTAGGGCCTTGCGAATTGTACCAGGAGTTACCATATGTGTAGAATCATCCACTTTGAAAACAATACTGGGAGTACCATTTGTACCACCATTATCAAAGTGCCCAGTCCGCCAAAATGTCAGAACTTGTTGGCTTGAAAAGACTGAAGGTTGGGTCAATGCATACCCAATTTCACT
This sequence comes from Apium graveolens, assembly GCF_009905375.1. Lineage (NCBI taxonomy): Eukaryota > Viridiplantae > Streptophyta > Magnoliopsida > Apiales > Apiaceae > Apium > Apium graveolens. Next base: position 152,763 of record NW_027417789.1, on the reverse strand, counting down.
GTGTGCAAGAAGATCTTGCACAAAATACAACTCAGACGGAGCTTCAGCATGATCGAGAATTGCAGCATAGTTATTTGGAACGAACTTAGCTCCATCAATGATTAAATCCTTAGGTGCCATGAGAAAAATTGAGATTTAAGAGTGCCTGTTAGGTGTTTGATAAAATGTCTGTATGAAAAACCAACGTCAGGAGATGAGAGAGAGTAAAAACAAAGAAAGAGAGATAAAGTGTAAAAGTAAATAAAAGATTATATAATCTTCTCTCTCTTTTACTTATACTTGGTAAAAAAAATATAACCGTTGGACACCTGTCAGACATGCAGCAATAATGAATAGTTAATGGAAACGGGAAAACAGTAATCATGACTTACCCACTTGCAGTTTTCAAGGAAAAACCGTTCCACTTACCCAGTAATTCCATTAATCAAGGTAAATCAGTTTTAATTCAAATTTAAACTGTTCCCACTTATTCAATTATTTTTCACTGCAACACCAATATTCTGAAAAAAAAATTCGAGTGAGAATGACCAAAATAAATCAAGTAAATAAGTACTGATATTGGAAGATCAGAACTTAATTTAAATTAAAATTGAAATGGTCATCAGAATATGGATATATCAGGATTTATCAGTGCATTTAAATTACAAACATCTCAGAGACAAAAACTTGCAAAAAGTAGAAATTCCATTAATATATTAAGAGAATACATTCATAAAATTTAAATTACATCAGAAGTTTACAAGATTGCCCTAAGCTTGTAAACCTAACATCAACAGCCTTTGTCCTAGCTCAAGAAGCAGGGCAAGGCTGACGATGAAGAAAAATAGGAAAAGAAAATAAGTTATTTCTTCTTCCTACTCTCGACAAACAGAATAGCGAGTCTGATGATTCGCTCTTGCTGGCGGAGAACTTCCAGCCTTTCCTCCTCCAATCGCTCCAGATGGCGATGGTAGTCCATGTAGAAGAACAGGAGGTGGGTGAGTACCTCATGGGGAACTGAGTCCCATATCTCATCGGGAATGGTAGTGACGTGCCATTCCTGCTGCCATGCTGCACAGCTTAACTCCATGTTGAAGGTCTCATAGTTTAAAAACATATTGTAGTTAACCATGATGTTGTGTATATGAGGGAAAAGAGAGTAAGTGTTTGAGGAAAGAATTGATGTATAGGCTGATGTGAAGTGTTCGTTTATATAGGCAAGAGAATGCCAGGAGACTCCAGGAAATTTAATGCTAACAGGTAGAATTAATTCTACCTCGTCTCCCGAGACTGGGAAGACGAAAAACAGTCATTGGAAGTGTAAGTCAGGGTTTAATGCGCACAAGTAACAAGTAAAAATTACTGTGCATGTACATTTCTTATTAACCCTAATTAGATTGACTGTTAATATTCTACCCAAACATATTCTGATTTAAAATGAGACTGTTTTTAGATTTTATCGACAAATAAGTCAAGTAAAGGATCAGAGCTTAATATCAGAACTTAGACTTATATCAGAACTTAACAGTTATCAGAACATGATTTCTTAACTCGAAAAATGAATGCCTATTTTTGTAATTCTTCACACAAATTCTGATGTAGATTCTTCAGAACTTAGTCATCAGAACATTCAACAGAACTTGTCCTCAGAATTTGTGCAATGTGACACAGAAACTGTTCATCTAAAATAACATAGATCACCACAGTAATTTTCATCATTTATATGGAGTGTTTAGTTTGTGCATTAAGCTAAATATCAGACAAAGAGTAAAGTCTAATTTACTTCAGTACATCTTAGAAATAAGGCATAACTGAAACTTTACTAAAAACCTGTCATTATTCTGAAGCCTACTATTGAATGAGTTCATACTTGAGTCCACCTCAACTGTTTTGTGCTAATTTTGTGCATCTTTTGAAATTTAATTGTACAGTGGCTTCTCAGTGTAAGTGAGTCACGACTACTTATCAGAATTTATGTTATTATTAGAGTATTTCTCCAGTAATCATAGAGTGTGAAAAGTCACCAAGAAAATATTTTACTTTTCTGATGCATATTTACTTAATACCAACAATGCACTTGGGTCGTCCCTTTCATATTTTTATTCTAGATCTCAAAGGAGTACCTGATTTTAATCCTTGATACTTTTTCTCTTTCTTTTGATAAGTGAGGTTTATCAGCACTTAGTACATTCAACAGATTTACTAGTATCAGAACTTAACAGAAGAGAAGCATTATTCTAGTTTTTGACTTAGTAATAAGATACACAAAGTAAACTTAACTAAGCTCAATATCAGAATTTGCTTGTGTCAAAGGATTTCCACATAAATAATTGCTTCTAGCATGGGATTTCTAGTTGATTGAAAACTACTAGGTCAGCATCTAGCACAGATATCCTCATAGGATAGAATAGTTACACAAACAGACATATCACTGTTAGAGTTTAGAAGGTCACATCAGACAACATTCAGTACTTAAGCAATTTTCAATTAAGCACAGAGTACACATGGAGAGTAATTTCTGTAAATACTGATCATAAAGTCTGATGCATCAAAATAAAACTAGGCAGATTTAGAAACAGAACCTGAAACCATGCCAAGTTCATTTACCAATCTTGTAAAAGTAGCTTCACACATTGGTTTGGTGAAGATGTTTGCTAGTTGTTGATCTATTGGAACAAAGTGCAATTCCACTGTACCTTCATCCACATGTTCCCTTATGAAGTGGTACCTGATGCTGATGTGCTTTGTCATTGAGTGTTGAACTAGATTACTGTCATCAATAGCACTTTGATTATCACAGTAAATAGGGATTTTGAAATATGTTAACCCATAATCCAGTAACTGATTCTTCATCCAAAGAATCTGTGCACAACAACTTCCTGCAACAATGTACTCTGCTTCTGCAGTTGATGCGGAAATTGACTTTTGTTTCTTGCTAAACCAAGAAACCAATCTGCCTCCAAGAAATTGGCAGCTTCCACTTGTGCTTTTCCTGTCAATTTTGCAACCTGCAAAATCTGCATCTGAGTAACCTATTAGTTTAAAATCTGATTCTCTGGGATACCACAATCCCAGATCAGCTGTTCCTTTAAGATACTTGAATATTCTTTTCACAGCTGTTAAGTGAGGTTCTCTTGGATCTATTTGAAATCTTGCACAAAGACAGGTAGCATACATGATATCAGGTCTACTAGCAGTTAGATAGAGTAGTGAGCCAATCATACCTCTGTAATCAGTAATATCTACTGATTTACCAGTATCCTTGTCCAGTTTTGTTGCAGTGGCCATAGGAGTGGATGCACTTGAACAATCTTGCATTCCAAATTTCTTCAGCAAATTTCTGGTGTACTTAGTTTGACAAATAAAAGTTCCTTCTTCATTCTGCTTGACTTGAAGGCCCAGAAAATAGCAAGTTCCCCCATCATACTCATTTGATATCTTGACTGCATCAGTTTGGCAAACTTCTTGCAAAGTCTGTCATTTGTATAACCTAAAATGATATCATCAACATAAATCTGGACCAGAAGTAAGTCCCTTCCATGGTTGAGGTAGAACAGTGTTTTGTCTATAGTTCCTCTGTTAAATCCACTTTCCAGAAGAAACTGAGCTAAAGTCTCATACCATACTCTTGGAGCTTGCTTAAGTCCATAAAGTGCTTTATTAAGCCTGTAGACATAATCTGGATATTTGGAATCTACAAAGCCTGGAGGTTGTTCAACATATACTTCTTCCTCCAATTCTCCATTGAGAAAAGTACTTTTTACATCCATTTGAAAGACAGTAAACTTTTTGTGAGCAACATAAGCCAAAAATATCCTTATGGCTTCCAATCTAGCAACTGGTGCAAATGTTTCATCATAATCAATTCCCTCCTGTTGAGAATATCCTTTTGCAACTAGCCTTGCCTTATTTCTTGTAATTATGCCATCACTATCAGTTTTGTTTCTGAATACCTATTTTGTACCAACAATAGATCTGTTCTTTGGTCTTGGTAATAGGGTCCGGAATTTGTTTCTTTCAAATTCATTTAACTTTTCATGCATTGCTTGCACCCAATCAGCATCTTGAAGAGCTTCTTCCACTTTCTTTGGCTCAGTCTGAGAAAGAAACGAATTGTAAAGACATTCATTTGAAGTAGTTGTTCTAGTTCTGACACCTGCATCCGAATTTCCAATTATCAAATCAGGTGTATGTGATTTAGTCCACTTCCTTGCAGATGGAAGGTTTTCTCTAGAACTGGATACTCCCCCATGATCCATGCTGTCTTCATTTTCATTTTCTGATGCTCCCCCTGAAACTATGCTCTCTGAGTTGGATTCTTCAGAATTTAAATTTTCAGAACTATCAGAACTTGGCTTGTCAGAACTTGACGAATCAGAACTTGAAGAGCCAAATGTATGTTCTGATGCTTCTTGAGATGTGGCTAGATCTTGAGTATGCTCCTCCTGCATAGGTGCATCTGCCTTTGGCGTAGTCACCACAGTTTTAATAACATCAGAGTTTAATCCATCAAAGTTTGCAGTATCAGGACTTAGATTGTCAGGATTATCAGTATCAGAATTTGAGTCTTCATTTTCAAATCTCAGCTGATCATGATCAATAAAATCTTCAAGTCCAGTAATCTTCTTGTCATCAAAAGAGACATTGATAGATTCCATGACCACTCTTGTTCTCAACTTATAGACTCTAAAGGCTTTTGTGGAAAGTGGATATCCAACAAAGATTCCTTCATCAGCTTTTAGATCAAATTTGGATAGCTGTTCAGGATGAGTCTTAAGAACAAAAAACTTGCATCCAAATACATGAAAATACTTCAGATTTGGCTTCTTTTTCTTCACCATCTCATATGGTGTCTTTCCTTGCTTGTTAATGAGTGTTGTATTTTGAGTAAAACAAGCAGTCTACACAGCTTCAGCCCAGAAATAGGTTGGAAGCTTTGCTTCATCAAGCATTGTACGTGCAGCTTCAATGAGAGTTCTATTCTTCCTTTCAACAACTCCATTTTGTTGTGGAGTTCCAGGAGCAGAAAATTCCTGCTTGATTCCATGGTTTTTACAGAACTCTTCCATTATCAAATTCTTGAACTCAGTACCATTATCACTCCTTATTATCTTTACTGAGTCTTTGACCAATTTATCCAGTTGCCTGACATGATCAATCAAGATAGATGCAGTTTCACTTTTTGTGTGCAAAAAATACACCCATGTGTATCTGGTGAACTCATCCACTATGACCAAAGAATATTTCTTCTTTGCAATAGACATGACATTTACTGGACCAAATAGATCAACATGTAGTAGGTGATAAGGCTCAAGAATTGATGATTCAGTCTTGCTCTTGAATGAGGATTTTCTTTTTTTAGCCTTCTGACAAGAATCACAAAGGCCATCAGGAGCAAATACTGACTTTGGCAGTCCTCTCACAAGATCTTTCTTGACCAGTTCATTTATATTATTGAAATTTACATGAGAGAGTTTCTTGTGCCAATTCCAGCTTTCTTCAATTGATGCTCTACTCATCAAACAGATTGCAGAACCATCAGTACTTGTTGAAAGCTTAGCTTCATAAATGTTACCACGTCTGTATCCTTTCAGAACAATTTTGCCTTTAGATTTACTTACAACTTCACAGTGTTCTTCAAAGAAATCCACATGATAACCTCTGTCACAGATTTGACTTATACTCAGCAGATTGTGTTTAAGTCCTGAGACCAGAGCTACTTCTTTAATGATGACATTCCCAAGATTGATATTGCCATATCCCAATGTTTTTCCAATGTTGCCATCTCCATAAGAAATACTTGGGCCAGCTTTCTCCACAAAGTCTGATAGCAGGGCTTTATTTCTAGTCATATGTCCTGAACATCCACTGTTCAGAACTAGGATGTTTTTCCTGTTGCCCTGCAATCACAAAGATCACTAATGATTAGTTTTAAGGACCCAGACTTGCTTGGATCCTTTGGCCTTATTAAGTTTGTTAACATTTGCAGCGGATTTAACATCAGAGTTTATGTTAACATTTTTGTTATCAGAATTTACACTATCAGACTTTGAATCAGAACTTACACTAGAAGGAATAATGGAAACTTTCTTTAAAGAAGGTTTTATTTGATAATAATCATAGTACAAACTGTGATATTCCTTACAAGTATAAATGGAATGCCATAAACTACCACAATGAAAACAAGGATTTTGTGGCTTATATCTAACAAACTGACTCTTAACTCCTGACTTTGAAGGTAAGGAGTTTATGTTCTTATTCTTCCTGCAAAAAGAAGCCAGATGGTTAGAACTTCCACAGTTATGACATGTTTTCCTAGGAGCTTCAGGAACAGGCTTATAATCATTGCTTTTATTCACACCTTCCTTTCCATTCCTATTTTTCCTAGGTGACTTTAGCTTGTTTGCATTCTTAACATCTTTCAGCTTATACTTAAGCTGCTTCTTAGTCATTAAGCCTATGTTTACTTCAGCTGTCTTTTCCTGTTTTAGTTTGTCAGAAGTTAATTCCTTTTTAACTTCTGATTTCTCATTATCAGACTTTACAACTATAAACTTGACAGGTTTTAACTTTGGCTTTTGTTTAACAACTACAGGCTTAATACCTTCAGTTCCTTTATCATTCTTATCCTCTCCATAACCTAAGCCCTCTTTCCAGTTTTCACTACTTAATAAATTCTGAGTTGTTCTGCCAGAGTTAGTCCAAGTCCTGATAACCTCTCTTTCCTTTTCTAACTCAGTTTTTAGAGATTCATTCATTTTTAGCACTTCATCCCTAACATAAAAAGCATCATCTCTATCTTTCTGAGTTTGATGGAACACAACTAACTCCTTTTCTAACAAATCATTTCTTTTCTTAAAAGCAAGATTTTCAGAAGTTAATCTTTCACATGTTAAAGTTTGATCTCTATAACTAACAAACATGGTTTTAAGATATCTTCTCAACTCATTAATCTCATCAGTATGAAAAGCATAAGTAGTTTGAGGTACCTTTGATTCAGCAGCTTCAGAACTGCTTTCTGCACTTGCCTTATCAGCATTTGCCGTCAAGGCATAATTCTCCTCACTTTCAGAAACTGAGGTGTCTGTCCAGCTTTTCTTCTTTGTGAAAAGAGCCTTGCCTTTGTCACTCTTCACTTTCTGGCAATCAGGAGATATGTGGCCTTTCTCACCACAGTTGTAGCATTTGACATTTGTATAATCTCCTCTGTCAGACTTTCCTCCTCTGCTCTCAGATCTTCTAAAATTCTTCTTATCAGAACTTGTGCCTTTCCTGGAAAACTTCTTTCCCTTCCTGAACTTCTTGTATGCAATCTTTGTGATCCCTTTCACTATAAGAGCCCACAGCTTCATCATCTCCTCATCAGCATCCGTCTCAGGAAAACTTTCAGATTCTGAGTCATCATCACTTTCAGAACTTGATGACTCAGTATCAGACTTTTTGAAAAGAGCATTACCCTTGTCTTTCCTTGAGGTAGCTACCTTGGGGGATTCTTCTTCAGCCTTAAGAGCAACTGTCCTTGACTTTCCACCTTTCCTCTTGCTTCTTTGTTCCATATCAAGTTTATGAGTCTTGAGCATTCCATAAATTTCATCAAGAGTTGTTTCATCAAGATTGTAGTTGTCTCTTATTGTTGTTGCCTTCAAATCCCAGCATTCAGGAAGAGCTAACAGGAATTTAAGGTTTGAATCTTCAAGATCATACTCCTTATCAACCAGTGACAGATCATTCAAGAGTTTGACAAATCTATCATATAAATCAGTCAATGACTCATTAGCTTTTTAGTCAAAGTGTTCATACTCTTGAGTGAGTATTGTCATCCTGTTCTTCTTAATCGTATCAGTTCCCTGACACCTTGTTTCCAGGGCATCCCATATCTCCTTTGCAGTCTTGCAGTTTATTACCCTGTTTGACATTACATTATCAATGGCACTATGCAGTAAGTGTCGTACCTTAGCATCCTTAGCAATTGATGCGATATCTTCAGCACTGTAATCACTCTTCTCCTTTGGTACAGTCTTTGCTGCTTCACCTGCAACTGCAACCGCGAGCTTGGTTGGTTTGTGAGGCCCTTCCTTGATTCTATTAAGATATTCTGGATCTGTCACTTCCAGGAACATGGTCATCCTCACCTTCCATATGGGATATTTAGATGGTCTCAATATGGGAACTCTGATGGTCTCATATCGGCTTTGAATTTGTGTCTTCAAGAGGTTTTTTCAGTTTTGGTGGGCTTAGTTGGAGTTTCTGTTTCAGACATGATTGTGTTTGGATCTTAAACTGTTTGTGCGTTAACAGATAGGCTCTGATACCACTTGTTAGGTCATATACACACTGCAGAGGGGGTGAATACAGTGTATAATACAATCAAATCGAACTTTTATAACTCAAGTAACAGAAAACAAACTTTATTGAAACAATAAACTCTGTTACAGTATGGAACTGTTACCTCTCAGTGATGAACAAATATCACGAGAGCTGCTAGGGTTACAATGAATAATCTTCTCGAATATGATAACACTTATAGTGTAAACCCTATGTCTGTGTTTATATACTACACAGTTACAAGATAATCGCTAATTGATATGCAATATAATTCTGCTTCCTAAAATATATCAACCAGATATCTTTTCTTCCAAGTATTCTATTCTTCATAGAATTCCTTCTTCATGCATATCTCTTCTTATGTTTGTCTCGATCTTCTTTCCTTTAATCAGCTGCTGTCCTTATCTGAACGTCCTTCAGTACTTAAGTTCTGATATCCATCTTCTGATGATTATCTCCTGATAATATAAGTACTGATATCCTTAAGTCCTGACTTCCAGTAAGTACTGATTTATCCTGTTTAAGTAAGATCTGAAAACTAAACATAAATCACATTAGCCATGACATTATCAAATATATTTAACACTAGTTCCAATAGTTGTGCTATATCAGGGTTTGGATTTTCTTCTTCATTTCCTGGGTTGGTAGTGGTTCTTTCACGGGCTCTCCTAGGTGCCATGGTATACAGATTTTGATATGAGCAATAAAGGTGATGCATGGTTGCAGTTATGAAATTTAAAAGAGCAATAAGGGAATTAAGCAGTTCTAAAAAGGTGCATAATCAAAATGAACACAAATTTAAGGTTTAAAATGGTACAAATGTCAGAATATGAATTTAGGTTTTAAATTGTTCAAGAGTCTTGAAAACATAGTCAACTAGCATGGCACCAAGGCTGGCCTAACAAAGCAATAAAGGGTCAAATCTTCTAGAACTAGTCCCAGGTTTCTTCCTCAATCTCCTCCTCAACAGGCCGAGTCCTTATGAAATATGGGGTGTTATCCTCTCGAAGCATCCTCATCACACTCGTCAGCTCATCCGCTATCATCTGGATAATGATTTGGCTAGTCCGGTCTCCGTGCACGAGCATCTCTCCAAGTATGGTAGTAGCCACCTGGATCAAAGACTCAAACCTCGAAATGGTCTTTGCCTTAGGTCCCTCGTCCATCAGCTTCTCACTCCTATGTGCCCCATTGGGTCGCTCCATCAGCTTATCATACTTCGGCCTGCGGGATCGAAGAAGATGAGTGCACAAGTTGCTGCCAAGATATATATAAGGTTAGATACAATTAACTCGAATAACGTGTACTCATACTCTCAATACCATCCTTTATACCTATACTTCCTATAACCTAATTGGGTTGTCCAGGGACTCTAAACCTCGGCTCTGATACTAAACCTGTCACGCCCCCAACTCTCTCACACACACAAACCAGATATAACCCATAAATAGAACTATATATTAATAAAATATAAAAGATAATCGTAATTAGATTATAATCCCAACAAAATAAGAACAATCTCCAAATCGCTACAGGTTTGGAGTATGGAACAACCCTTCTATCTATTACAAAATATATGATGGCCGCTCTCGTCCTTCTAGGTTGTCAAAACTATCTGAGTCCTCACATAGTCTTCAGCTTGCATACCGGTTGACTTACGGGAAGTCTGCTTGGTACGAACCACATTTTCTAGCTGTAGATCAGGATTAAATACAAGAAAATGAGCTAAAGTGCTCAACAAGTACTAAACAATTCCAACATCACATGGTATAATCTCATAATCAGCAGAACATAATGTGAAGAGACGGATGGATGGTATCAATGGCATTAATAGCAAGAAATCATATCATAAAGGTATAATTATAACAGGGAACATAGTATATAGAATCATGGCATCATGGTAACATGTTATAAACATTTATAATCAAAACGACTTCAACATTCATTTTAGGACGCTAAGGATTACAGCCGATGATCAGCCGCGGAGTAATCCCGAATCACACTAGGTTCTCAAATATAATGGGAATCCCTAGGCAACATTTAAGCCTATGAATAAGTGTGGAAGGGACTGCGTCTAAGTCCAATCCACTAAATCAAGAAAACATTTATTTTGTTTTTAAATAATCATTCGTTTTATAACATGGATGCCAAGGAGGGTATTGTAACAACAACTATCGGTAATGATCAAAAGGGTTCTAGGTTATCACTATTCAAGCGTAGTTCAAAGGTCAAATGGAATTAATGGAATGAGGAATATATCAAGGGTAAAGCACTAACAAGGTTACAAGTTGAAAATAAAAGCATTTGCAATATTTATAAGTTGCGGGTAAAAGTATGGCAACCATCATAAGATACGAACAAAAGTATTTGAAGTAATTTACGAATCGAGGATATAAATATTTGCAATACAATAAAAGGGTCATAAGTACCTGCCTTATTCGATTTGGAAATTACTTTATTTTAATAGCACGAATCTTCTCAGATCCGGAACCTACACATAATATTAAACCTCACTACTATTTATACCTTAACTCTTTACTAATTATAAGCTTCTAATACACAAATGCCTACCCTCTTAACTAGTATATATGTTTATATACACATAAACTTAATTATTTACAAGTAATATATGCATCAACATTCCACATAAACACATAAACATGAAATGGCATGGCAATTATTATCTATTTAACAGTGCATACGTATAATATATTCGCTATTCTAGATCCTTATGCAATTAACCAAGTAACACACAAGCATTATGACCAACACTCCTAATTTACTTCTACAAACCTCAACTCAACTTATAAATTATAAAGCACACTTAGGCCTCACTTCAAATGACTCACAAAACCAATGCACATACTAAAGTTTCCCGAATGCTCACTTTGGCACTCCTTGTGTGCCTTGGCAGAAATATTCATTTCCACCTTATGCCTCTACTCAATTCTGACTCCCACAAACTTTTATGTCATAAGACTAACTCCCAAATTTGGTTTGACATCAAGGCCTCACATAAAAGACACACAAATGAAATTTTGATAATAGGACAAGATGTCTTTAGGATAGATTCTATTTGAATAAAAGAATGACTGAGAGATCAATATGATCAAATGAACTTGGTGTTGCACATCCCAATTAAGACACTACTAAAGGTTGTTAACCTTCTTGTAGTCACAACACACACAAGTGATGGCGTCCCATCCAACTCCTATCACACAGATAGGTATACCTTGTATCCCCTATAATTAGGGTTTTTCATCCAAGTCAGATTAATGAAATAACAAGATAATTTCTCAAAATTTGAATATCACTGTCTTTCCATAAACAAGCTTGTATTACCCACCTTTACATTCACATTCACACAAAAAATCAACACCAATATCATTTCATCATTCGAGAAATAGGAGATCTCATTTATCAAAACTTTTATAGAAAAATATCATCAAAAGCTTTATTAGAACAAGTATTATAATACTTCACTGATGAAGAAAACAACCAGAATAACTTTTAGCTGAGGAAAAGTATTGCCAAGGTTCTCAAATTCCCGCTCCCCTTCAATTAAATCATAGTCAGCTGCATGTCTTCCTCTTCGCATCTTTAACAGTCAATTAACGTTAATTCGTAATCTCCTCGTAAGATCTCATTATAGGTGTTATCGTTCACAAGAAATATGTCCCACCTTAATATTATCTGAAGTACCATTTAGCTTGATGGGACCTGATGCCTTGTCCAGCTTTACCCAATCGTTGCCATCGAGAACTAACATTCTAACATTTTCGTACACGTTACCTCTCACAATCGAACTGAACTCCACATATACTTTATCATTTCACTCCTTGTCCATCTACAAAACTTCCTACTCAAACTCAACACGTACTCAATTCTTTACGTCTACTCTTTATATCTTGAGCAAAATAATAAACAATTTCCTCATGTTTCAATATTACTAGGCCTTTCTAGGCCATACAGAAATCTTTACAAATTTAATCCAAATTCTCACTATCAAAATTCTTCAATTAGGTCTAACTTTGACCCTTCTCAAAATACTATTAATCTAAACAATCTCTATAACGATAGACACTCAACTTAAGCACCTAACATTCACAACTTCACTATCTAACATTCGCATCTTAATCTTTTCATATTCCCAACCTAACCATTTAGCTTCTTAACTTAATCGTCTAACTTAATTTTATTACTCTCACACCTATAAATTATTCCCCGTTAGTCTTACTATACCTTTATGCGAGGTTACACAACATTCTTCTTCTCTAATAAGCTTATCACACAACCTATATTCCAATTTCAATAACTTATATCCTGTAGCTCTGATGCCAACTATGACGTCCCGCAAATCCGGGGGTCTGGATTTGACGTCACTAACACAAAACCCTTTTTAAAACATTTTCAAAAACCTGTATTTTTTAAAAGAAAATAAAATTAAAGAATTTAAAACTTGAAAATTTAAAAAAAGAAAACAATTTAAACCCCCTGAAAACAGGATCGCATATAGGTTACAACACTGAAATTAGAATCAACCACTATTATTAATAAACAACATTTTTTTTACAACTTCAAATCATCTTCGATAAGAAGAATCACGATTACTCTATTTACAAACCTGATTTACAACTAAATCTCAATAAACAACTCTAACTCTAACCTTCTTCAACAATCTCCTGGATACCTTCTTTGACCTTTGGATAACTTGACGATTCTTACTCTTTGTCTATCCTTAGCTATCAAACTTGAACAACTTATCTTTAAACCTTTCTGAAATGGTTATAAGAAAAGCAATGGTGAACAACAATGCTCAGCAAGTACCAATATAGCAACAATAATTTGACATAGTTCATCAAGAATTCACAATCTCGTGGTAATAAATAAAAAAGATTCACCAATATTTGATTCAATTGAAACTGGGAAATCCAATCATTCTAAAGAAATATTGAATTGGACATACATCATTTTACTAAAAACCGAAGGTTAGGCTGTAGATCAGTCACCCACTAACCCCGAACATGGCATATAACCTTGTTCTCTATACTGGATCCAAGGCACACATTGGCCTGCATTTGACAACGAATCTGGTCTGACCACGAATCTGGTCTGACCATGAATCTGGTCCACATATTTTATAAAAACAATCCAATTCTAATAATTCAAGTCAATAAAACAATATTTTTAACTGAATCATAATCCACAGTTGTAAAAACATTTAAAAGCAGCATTGCATTTGATAATCAAATATTTGCAAAATATGTAAGAAAGGATTTAGGAACTTGCATAATAGGGTTCAAAATAAACATCACTTGAAAGATAAGTGAAGATAGGGATACTTGCCTCAAATTCAATTCTCAACTTACAGCTCAGTCTCGTACTTTATACTTCACAATCTATGTATATCAACTCCCTGATAACCTCTAACTATTGTCTTTTTACAGCACATCTTTGCTTTCTTGACTTGTTCCTTATTCGCTTTGCGACACCATTCGACCTTCGGTACGTCTTCGATATCACGCGTCTCGTTCAGATCCTTTACGAGAATAACACAATACTATAATCACTAAATAGTCTATCGACTTTAACTTATAATTGACAAACCCCGCATCCATAACCCTTCGCATATACATGCTAAGTACATGAATAAACCTTAACACATAATCATTATTTGACTCTATCACAACTATTATATAAATCAATACGAGTTCAGACCATATCGAAAATCTGACATTATCTCTTCTATTTATTAGACTATCCCCCTGTTATTCCATTTCAATCAACAACCAATCATGATATCAATACTTATTTTGATGTCACATCAAATTAGATATCAATATGAACTTTGATGCTCACAACATCCCATACTGAAGTCAACATCAATCATCTATATTAATACCCCTTTGATATTAACATCAAAATAAATATCCACACCAATCTTTTCACATAATCAAAATGATGCATAAACTCAAGAACAATTCAAAAATTCGAATTAAAATTTGGGAAAAACCCAAAACTCGCTTTTAACTGAATCTTAACCAAAATCATGAAGTCTATATACCAAAATGATCCTCAGGACCTCTATAATCATATTCTAACACCAAATCATTCAAACAATTGTTTGAAACTCAAAACTGAATTTAAAAGAATAATATGAAAATACAAAATTGAAAAATAATTAACCTTTGTTATGTATATGTTGTGAACTTGATGATTTCATTAACAAAACACCTTGGTAGATTTTACTTAGTGAAAATTGGAGCACTCGACGGATAAGGATTATAGTCCCGATGGTTGACTCGATATAATCCCGACGGATGATGATTTATTATCCGTTGAGTGAGTAGCTTATGTAACAATAAGTCTGTAGCACATTTCTGCATACACCATTGTTTAGATTATGTAAGTAGTACTCAAGTCATGTTGACTTTATCTAGATATGCAGAATAGGTTGATTAATTGTACATAGTTGATGTCTTGTAATCCTGCATAAATGAAATGAAGTCAAGTGCCAGATTGCTACCCGACGGATAAACAACAATGCCATTCGACGGATGATCAACTAGATAACTCGACGGATGATCAACTAGATAACTCGACGGATGATCATGAACCCAATGGATAAAGAATTCAAACATCTGTTGACAGTGACAACACAGTCACATGCGTCGAGTGTATGCAAATGGAATGTGGAAGCCTATTCAACTGGGTTTTAGAGAACAAAGAAGCATTGTCATTTCCATGCTATTATGAAGATATTCAAAGATGCTGGAATAGAGTAATGAAGTAGCATAGTATTAGACTTGATAGTTTTTGTTTTATTATCCTGTCTTATTACTTTGTAATCTTGGTGATATATAAACCAAGAAATAGCAAATAGAATAACTAACTAAGCAACCAAGAGAGAAACATTTGTAAGCTGTATTCTTAGCATTTCTTTGCATTCTTAGTTGTTCTACATTTGTAAGCAGCTGTGAGCATTTTGCTACACAGAGTTCTCTCGATATATATTATATACCTCTGGTGAATACATTCAAATCCATCAGAATATAGGTGAGCATCAGGATATGGCTGTTGATCAGAACTTGGAACCAGATCAGCAATTAGAGGATGATACTGAAGCCTCAATTTCTTCTCATACTGTTGTTTTATCAGAAGATACTGATTCTGTAAGTTCTGATGCTGCAAATGATGGAGATACTGGTGATGCTGCTCTAAATGCAGATGATGATGAAGCAGGTCCTTCAGGACATGCACCTCAACAAACTATTCTTAAATCTGAACTCGTTAAGAAGTTTGTTACCAGAGAAGCACCAGTGCCTTGGAGTGAAACTCCTGCAGGACAGGAGTGGACTAAGGAATGGAACTCAGTTACATGTGTTCCATCTGCAAAGAATCTTGCTGAGCACTTGACAAAAGCTGATGAGATGTTAATCACTGATGATTTCAAAACACAGCTTAGAGTCACTGCATTGAGTACTAAACATCTACAAGGTCTCCATTCAAATACTCATGCAGAGATACATAAAATTCAGGAAGAATTAATAAAGCAAGAACAAGTTCAGAAGATTGATAAGAAAAATTCTTCCAACCTACCTTTGACAGAGTTGCTTATATTGAGAAGACTCAAGAGAAACAACAAGCTCAGATTGATGATATTCTGAAAAATCAAGCTTCTCAGCAATCTCAACTTAATGAAATCCAAGCCTCAGTGGAATTGCTTGTCTCTCTTCTCTTACCTGCTGATGCCAAAAAGGGGGAGAAAGTAATTAAGTCCAAATGCAAAAATGATAAGACACTGAAGAGGAAGGATGATGAAAAAGATGACCATGGAAACTCTGGAATGGGTAGAGGTCATAGTCAAGGTAGAGGTTTCTCATCAAGAAAAGCTAAAATCACAAGTCACAGGATAAGTTCTGATACTGGAAAAAGAATCACTTCTGCTACTGGTAAAAGGATAAGTTCTGGTGAACTTTTAGATCTTGATGAAGAAATGTCAAGACAGTTATTTCTTCAGGAAAATCCAGGCATGGACTTGGAGAGTTTAATGGAAGAAGAAGCCAGACTTAAATCAGAAAAAGTCACATCTAAATCTGAAGCTTCTGGTAAAAAGACACTTCCAAAACTCAAAGGTATTGTGATAAACGAAAGGACAAATACTGAAGCAATCATGGCTAAATCACAACCGCAGATAGATCCAAGGTCCAAGGGCAAAGAAAAAGTTGGTGAACCTATCAAGGTTTATGTGCCTCCTGTGAATGAAGAAATTACTGATGAAGATGATGATCTTGCTCTGACTTCAAGAAAAGTTTTTAAAACAACCCTTGACATGGCTCAAGTTGTTCAGAGTCAAGAGATAGTAATGTCTGATATTTCAAAGAAGCAAGTAACCTCTGACATAGCTCAAGTTAACTTGATATCAGAAGATAAATCAAAGACACTCCTACCAGGATTCACTAAAGCAAAACAGACTCAACCTTTGAAGACTGCTGCAAGTGGTTTTGAAGCAAGAGTGGTTACTGGAAAGGAAGTAAGAGATAAAACTGGATTGGGAAGTGCTGATGAAAGAAGAATACATAACACTACCAATGATCCAACTTCCTTAAGTGAACCATGTATTGGAGCAACTCCTGAAAGATTGAATCAACTGGAATCTGTACAAATGGTTTACCATATCTACTTGAAAGAACACATCTTGTTGTACTTCATGACAGATGGAAGGGCTTATCATATAAGGGAAAATGCCATTCCACTGAAGTATTTTGAAGAACTGGAGCATGTATTATTCTTACTTCAAGTGAATAACAGAACAACTGAAAGTGCTGCAAACTATTTGAAGAATCAGATTCAGAGACAGAATAGGCTTTATTCTGTTAAGTCTGACAGCACATATCTTCCAAAGTACAGAGATCACAAGGGTGATATAGTTGAAATGAAGCCCAACACTGCCAAGATTATAACTACCTTTCTGGGTTACAGGGCTGTGGAATTCAATCTTGAGTCTGATAAGGCATATTTGATCAGACTGGATCAGGACATAAGGAAAGCTAAAATTAATGATCTCAGGGCTGCAATCTTTCAAATTGGTGAAGATACTGCAGAACTTAAAGATGCTAAAAGGAGGATGATTGATGAACTCAGATATGCTGAGAGATGTTTGTTGAAGAACTATCTCAGAACAAATCCTGACATCAGAGAGATCAGAAGATGAAGCCAAGTCAAGATCTACAACTACTTAAATTCTGATATGAATACAGACTGAAGTTTTTATCAGAAGTTAAAGATTGGTAAAGCTTTAAGGAATGTAAGTTGTAGTTATCTAGTCTAATTCTCATGCATTTGTACTTAATGTTTTTGACATCATCAAATATCTGTTAAACTTGTATATTATGCTAATTTACAAGTTGGGGGAGATTGTTAGATATATTTGATAATGTCATGGCAAATATGATTTATGTTTAGTTTTCAGATCTTACTTAAACAGGATAAATCAGTACTTACTGGATGTCAGGACTTATGGATATCATTACTTATATTATCAGGAGATAATCATCAGAAGATGGATATCAGAACTTAAGTACTGAAGGACGTTCAGATAAGGACATCAGCTGATTAAAGGAAAGAAGATTGAGATAAACATAAGAAGAGATATGCATGAAGAAGGAATTCTATGAAGAATAGAATACTTGGAAGAAAATATATCTGATTGATATATTTTAGGTAGCAGAATTATATTCCATATTAATTAGCGATTATCTTGTAACTGTGTAGTATATAAACACAGACATAGGGTTTACACTATAAGTGTTATCATATTCAAGAAGATTATTCATTGTAACCCTAGCAGCTCTCGTAATATTTGTTCATCACTGAGAGGTAACAGTTCCATACTGTAACAAAGTTTATTGTTTCAATAAAGTTTGTTTTCTGTTACTTGAGTTATTAAAGTTTGATTTGATTGTACTATACACTGTATTCACCCCCTCTACAGTGTGTGTGTGACCTAACAAGTGGTATCAGAGTCTGTCTGTTAACACACAAACAGTTTAAGATCCAAACACAATCATGTCTGAAACAGAAACTCCAAATAAGCCCACCAAAATTGAAGAACCTCCAAAGACACAAATTCAAAGTCGGTATGAGACCATCAGAGTTCCCATATTGAGACCATCTGAATATGCCATATGGAAGGTGAGGATGACCATGTTTCTGGAAGCTACAGATCCAGAATATCTTGATAGAATTAAGGAAGGACCTCACAAACCAGCCAAGCTCGCAGTTGCAGTTGCAGGTGAAGCAGCAAAGACTGTACCAAAGGAAAAGAGTGATTATACTGCTGAAGATATCGCATCAATTGCTAAGGATGCTAAGGTACGACACTTACTGCATAGTGCCATTGATAATGTAATGTCAAATAGGGTAATAAACTGCAAGACTGCAAAGGAGATATGGGATGACCTGGAAACAAGGTGTCAGGGAACTGATACGATTAATAAGAACAGGAAGACAATACTCACTCAAGAGTATGAACACTTTGACTCAAAGGCTAATGAGTCACTGACTGATTTATATGATAGATTTGTCAAACTCTTGAATGATCTGTCACTGATTGATAAGGAGTATGATCTTGAAGATTCAAACCTTAAATTCCTGTTAGCTCTTCCTGAATGCTGGGATTTGAAGGCAACAACAATAAGAGACAACTACAATCTTGATGAAATAACTCTTGATGAAATTTATGGAATGCTCAAGACTCATGAACTTGAGATGGAACAAAGAAGCAAGAGGAAAGGTAGAAAGTCAAAGACAGTAGCTCTTAAGGATGAAGAAGAATCCCCCAAGGCATCTACCTCAAGGAAAGACAAGGGTAAAGCTCTTTTCACAAAGTCTGATACTGAGTCATCAAGTTCTGAAAGTGATGATGACTCAGAATCTGAAAGTTTGACTGAGACGGATGCTGATGAGGAGATGATGAAGCTGTGTGCTCTTATGGTGAAAGGGATCATAAAGATTGCATACAGAAAGTTCAGGAAGGGAAAGAAGTTTTCCAGGAAAGGCACAAGTTCTGATAAGAAGAATTTCAAAAGATCTGAGAGCAGAGGAGGAAAGTCTGACAGAGGAGATTATACAAATGTCAAATGATACAACTGTGGTGAAAAAGGCCACATATCTCCTGATTGCAATAAAGTGAAGAGTGACAAAGGCAAGGCTCTTGTCACAAAGAAGAAAAGCTAGACAGACACCTCAGATTCTGAAAGTGAGGAGAATTATGCCTTGATGGCAAATGCTGATAAGGCAAGTGCTGAAAGCAGTTCTGAAGCTGCTGAATCAAAAGGCAACATGAAAAATATCCTAGTCCTGAACAGTGGATGTTCAGGACATATGACTGGAAATAAAGCACTGCTATCAGACTTTGTGGAGAAAGTATAACGACTCGTGTATTTTTATATTATTTAAATGCATAATTATGGAATTATTAAATGAATAATATAAGTGTATAGCTTCTGTCAGCTATAGATTTTATCTGTATAGGTGATTTTGGTATCCAGGATTGTTCGTGTAATTTATTTGTTAAGTATGCTGAATTGTTTTCATTTTTGAAAGTGGATTTAATGCAAATTTATTTGCATAAATAATTGAAATGTCTTTAAAATTATTTTATTTGCTTTATAATTTCAATAATTATTTTTAGGAATTTATAAAATTAAGAAATCAATATTTCATTAATTATTCATTTTTAAATAATTTTCTGTGTGTGTTTAATGGTAAAATCCATATTTAATTATGGAAATCTTCAAAAATTATGAAACTTATATTTTATTAAGTACGTATTATTTTGAGAATTTTAAAATTATTTTGGGAGTTTTCGGGATTCGTTTCACCCGCACGTCGTTTCATTATTTGTTAAAAAGCGGGTATAAAGTGCATTTTAGAAATTGTTTTAAAATTTCGAAATTTACGTTTTTATTTACTTCGGGATATTTTTAACATTTTAAGACTATTTTTGTAATTTTATGAGATTGTTTTATATGCAGCTCGGTTCGTTAATTGATAAATGCGGGTATGATGTGCGATTCAAAAATGATTTAAAAATTATGAAACTTTTATTTTATTCGTATTGTATTATTCTGAGATATTTAAAATTAGTTTGGCAATTTTTTGGGTCATTTTCACCCGCAAATTTATTCCTTAAAAATAAATTGCGGGACAAAACCAGGTTGCAGAAAGTTCGTACTTATCCTTATTTCCACGTGTCTGATTCTCAGAAATTTTAATTGATACGTGTCAAACTTCTGCACATTTTCTATGTGTGGCAGATTTTTTTTTAGTATAATAAAATCATAATAAAACCATCTTTCTATTTATCCTCTCGTCTTTCTCCCTATTTCATCCTCTCTCTCCCCTGTTCCCGGAGCTCCGCCGTGGTTCTGATTTCCGGTTAGCCAGTGATGCCATTATTTGCTTCCAGATTGATTGTTATACATATATATACACGTGTGTGTATGTGTATTGTGTTTGAGTTCTGTGTTGCGATTTTGGTTGTTCCCTTGTTTTCGATTGCCGTTGCCGCCTTCCCTCGCATTTCCGGCGAGGAGAGTGTTGTGGCGCGTGGCATCTAGCTCGAGCATATGTTGCGTATGTATGTTCGTTGCGTGTATATTTCAGTCGAGCTTGTTGTGGTTTTTTTTTCTGTCTTCTGGGTTGCTGCCGGTTTTCCGGTGCGGTGGCCTGTTCTGTGCGTGTGCGTGCTTAACACGCGTGTATGCCATGTGTGTATCGTGCAGTGTTGTGTGTGTATTGGATTGCCGTTGGTTGTGCTAATTCGATTAATTCTGAAATTAACTGTTATTTTCCTGCAGGATGAATTTGATTAAGGTTTTGTGAAATAATTTATTTGCACGGAAATAACTATTTTAATCGGTGGAATTCGCGTTAGGAATCCAAATTTAATCGGATACCCGTGGATTTTACCGCCGTCCGCGATGAATTTCGACGAGCGGACGGTGGACGGTGATGATATAATTCCGAGTCCTAATATTTTAAAATAAATAATTTAGTTCGTATATTATTATAGTCAAAATAAAAAGTAATAGTATTTAAATAATTCAGTTCGGGAATTATTTGGATCGATTGGTTGCTTGCTGAATTATGATTGGAATTGTAATTGTTGGTTGGTGCTTGAATTGAATTGTGAAGTTCGGGATTGTAGGATTGATTGGTTGTTGTTATGAAGTGTCGTCGATTTTGCTCGACGGGTAGTCCAATAAGCAAAGGAGATGCTGCCCAAATTTCGGAAGCGTACCCTGTAAAATATCGGGAATATCAGTCAAGTGTACATAGTTATATATTTATAAATAAATGTTATGCGAAGCTGCTTACATATTGTTGTATATGGTTAATAACCCTATTTTACAAAATGCACCTACGTGTCGTAAGAATATATTTTATAAATTATAGTTGACAAACTTGTTTTCTAAAGCGACAAGTATATGTGTTTCCGAAAATGGTTACTGAGTCGAGTGTTGAGTACATGAACCCTGATTGTTGTATGTATTATAATAGTACTTATAAGTACGAGTCGGGAATTGATATCGATTGGGTAGATTTGTTATTGAGGATATGTCAAGCATAGCTAGACGTCTAACATAGGGTATTTCGGTTCTGTAGGTTATGGTCGAAGGACTCAGGAATTGATATCGAATTAAGATAATATAGTGATCAGTCGACTAGTGCCTCGAGGTTCCTGAGCAAAGAACCCTGAGAGTCTTGGATACTATCTTGAGATAGATTGCTGCGAAGCAGGGATGTCTTCTAGTGAGACAGTCATTTTTCCATGAGAGCCTGAACGTTCAAGTCTATCAAAATCAGTTAGAGATGGTCGTAAAGCTCTGCAAGGCAAGTACCCCTGACCATTCTTTTATGGTTCAGTGCATATGAATAGCTAAATGTTTTATTCTCGTAATGGAACAGAAACGTTTTAAGTTACGTATCCCCTGTAGCTATAATTCACTGTTTTCAAATTGTTTTGGGGAAAAGTAACTTCGAAAGGTACCTTTCTCGAATGGAATGATTTGCGAAATGGATTTTATATGTGTGCTGGCTAAATAAATGATTTTGAAAATGAGATAGGTACCAGTGTTTGGAAAAGTAGATAAAACGGTCAAATATGGGATACATTTGGGCCAGAGTAGGCCTATTGAGGTGGCGTAAGAGGCTAATTCGGTTGCCCACATTATAAAACCGATTAGTCCAGCAGGTCAGAGACCTAGCTAGTCTCTGAGTTCCGGAACAGGTAAATGGGATGGCAGTTAGAGCCGTCTGGTGTTGATAGCCTGATCAGCTGTCTTCACATATCCGCTACGTATCTGATTTGGTTTTGTGTGATTCCCGTAAGGGTATGAGTAGTTGATATAGCGGATTTAGAAATGAAAATGGCATGCTAGAATTATTCTTTGGTATTTATACACAACACACTATTGATGACATTGTTTTACAGAGCATGCTAGTTTTAATATCCAGTTTATACCTGTTTTACATGTTTCTAACGAGTTATGAATTCTGTTCCTATAACTGCTTTACTTTAAACTGTTTTGCTTGTTATTCATATAGCGGTACTACTGAGCAAGCAATTGCCCACCCTTGCAGAATGTTTTATATATGTATTGCAGATGCCTAGGAGATTCTTCGGTGATAGTCGGGCAAAGTTCCAGTTCCTTTCGTGTCAGACTCCTCTGAGATGGTTGTTCTAGACCACGGGTGGTCTGTTGAGTTGCTGTGTTAAGTTAGCTGCGTTGAGATGATTGTTGTAAGTTTAAGTTGTGTTAGCTGATTAACCTGAGTCATACTTAAACCTGGAAAAGGTCTTGGTAAAGGGGTCGTTGTTATGTTTTAGATTGATTTATAATTGTTTTTATTGTTGTTGATGACGTCAACTCCTGACCCCGGGGTTGAGGCCGTCACAGTTGGTATCAGAGCTACAGGTTTGAGTCCCTGATTTAGGTTATGAGTAGAGTCAAAAGAGTGAAGAAGGGTTTATAGATAGATGTAAGTCAGCAACTCAATCAGAGGAGCGAGTCTAGAAGTTTAGTCAAGGGTTTCAGAAGTGTAACCCTAACATTATCGAGGATTGACTGGAACTGCCCTAGTTTAGAGTACGTCTCCTTCGTATATGTATTATTAGTAATGTTCGATAGAGATTTCTAGTTTTCCCTCGATAAAACGAGTTTAATTGCGAGGATTCAGCAGTAAGCAGACTCTTGTTGTGTCAGCGGAGGAGACGCCACCGTTATTTCTAAATATCACATTTTCTGTGTCAAGGAATGTGGTTAGTCAGAATGGGTGACCTTGGTAAGTTCAGATAGCGTGATAATAGTTAGGGGCTGTTATGATGACTAAGTTTGGTAGTCAATGTGGATCAAAACGGGAGGTGACATCTTTGAACTCTTTTATTTCTTCCTTTAAATGTATTTTATCTTCAGAGTAATTGTTTCCTATTCCATAAGTTATTTATCTCTCTTGTGAGATAGTTGAGAACGCGAGGTAAGCTACTTAGGGTCTTGTTGATCTCCTTATAAATCAGATTCTTTCTTTTCTATTTGTGAATTTCTTACCTGAATATTGTTCTTTTCTTTGGTGACTTTTCGGTTGATTGGGGTAAACAATGCATATGAATTGACCATTTGTCTTTATGACAAAAAGGTCTGGTGGGACGCCACCGAGTTATGTGTTGTGACCGTATGGTACTAAGACTGGCTATCTTATGTACTTGTATGGTTGCTCTCAGTCACACCGATATTTTCTTCTTCATTGTTTCTTCTTATTTGATTTCCTTGAGCCGGAAATTTCATTGGATGTTCTATGGAAATGAATTTATGCGATTAGATGGTTCTCGTTATTAAAAGCAAGTGAAAGCGACTGTAGAAAAGGAACGAGAGTCCTATATTAAGATATTACTTTGGAGTAATGGTAATCGTGAGAGTTCAGGACCTAATGATGGAATTATAGCTTCAGGAAAAGTAAATCAATGGTTGATGGGCTACTTTCGGGTGATATGAAATCATCCTTAGAAGAAGGATTGGTTGAAACATGGATGATGACGCTTAGTAGAGTCAGTGTCCCTTAAGCTTGACTCGATTTATTGGCTTGTTCTACATAGTGTGTGACTAATATATTCAGCCGACTTTTGTGGTATGTTGGAGAAATTTAGATGTTGTACTTGAATAGTGATGGGAAGTTTGTTAGTTGCTGTTATATTGAGGAACCGTGCTACGGTATTTAGTTTCTTGGTACTTTAGATTTCTTGAACTGTTGTTGATTCTGTTACTGCTATTGTTGCTAATGTTGCTAATCTAAATTTCTTTTGTAAATGGACCCCGATACTAAAGACATGGGTACTGTGATTGGGCAGCATTTTCCTGATACAGGTGCACCGTTTAAATGGTGATACCTTTTGTCAAATATTTTTGTTAGTGAATAAACTCATTTATATTTCAGGAAGATGCCACCCAAGAAAGCTACCCAGTCTAAAGGAAATAGTAGTAGTTTTACGGAGGGTCCAGCTATAAATGAAATTCTATACTTGTTGCGCCAGCAGCAACAACAACAGTTACAGTTAATCCAACAGGTTCAGCAGCAGCAACTACTGTTGCAGCAGCAACATTAAGGAGTGAACCAAAATGCTAGTTTCAAATCCTTTCAGAATGTTAACCCTCCTGAGTTTAAAGGCGAACCTAATCCAGTAGCTGCTGGAGCATGGTTAAAAGAGATGGAGAAAGCTTTTAATCTTGTTTAAATAAGTGAGAATCTTAAGACTGATTACGCGAGCTATTTCTTGAAAAATGAAGCAAATTACTGGTGGGAGTCAACCAAAGCATTAGAAGGAGAAGGCCCTGTTCCATGGGCTAGGGTTACTGAGTTATTTTTGGAAAAGTATTTTCCTGACTGTGTGAGAAACCAAATGGAATTTGAGTTTCTAGAACTGAAGCAAGGTGACAGAAGTGTGGCTGAGTATGAGGCTAAATTCACAGAGTTGGCTAGATTTGTACCAGATTATGTGTGCTCTGAAGCTCAAAAGGCAAGGAGGTTTCAACAAGGATTGAAGCCGGAAATTCGTAGTGGAGTGGTGGCATTGCAACTCAAGACGTATCCTTCCGTAGTTCAGGCCGCCTTAGTAATTGAATTTGATCAGAAGTTAGCCACTAGAGAACGAGAAGATAAGAAGCGAAAGATTGATGATATGGAAGAAGCATCAGGTCAAGAAGGATCCAGTCAGAAGTCTCATAAAAAGGTCGGAAGGAGTAAGAATAAAGAATTTAGAGAGAAAAGTATTACTTTAAATAAAATTAGTAAAACCTCAGCTAGCTCTACTCAAGCCAATTCGGTTAAATCACCTATATCAGAGTGTAATCAATGCGGTAAGAAACATGGTGGGAGATGTAAAGCAAATACTAAATGTTTTAGGTGTAGTCAGAAGGGACATTATGCGTCCGAATGTAAGGTGGAAAATCCAGGAGTCGTTTGTTATAACTGTCGCAAGGTAGGGCATGTTGCCAAGAATTGTAGAAGTACTTCCCGAGATAGCATGGGAGGTAGTGCATCAAAAGGTTTGACGTCCAGTACAGCCAAGGCTAAGACTTGTAATGTGGTTAAAAGTGTAGCTGTTCAAGACCCTGATAAGGAACCAGGACAATAATTGATTATTGGAAGAAGCAAATGATAATATCCACGGAAGCTAATATTAGGATAAGTATTCAAGGACATAAGAAAGAAGAGAAGGTGTAACTAGCACATGTAAGGGATATTGAGAAGAAAACTTCTGAATTGGGAGATGAAAGAATAATGAGACAAAGTGTATTCTGTGTTGTGTACCAATGTGATTTATAGGAAAGAAGGATGGATGTATGAAGTTACATGATGATTATCAGAAGTTAGAAAAGTCAACGAATAAGAATAAGTAACCCTGCATAGAATGGGTTATGAGTGCTGTAAGTTTTAGTAATAATAGACGGAGTAACGAGTGTATTAATTGTCTATAAGAAAATAAAGAATATGGTATATTAGGAGTGCTTGCATGTTATAATCGTATTTATTGATAACATCCTCGCCCATCTAAGCGCTAAGGAAGGTCAAGTTGAAAGCCTAAAGAAGTGTCTACGAAAGGTTGAGAAGTAGGAATTGTATACTAAGCTTCAAAAGTATAAGAACTTGATTAAAATTGATTATGAGCTATGGTTTTTTAAGTGACTACCTACCAGGAAGGGTTCATTCAGGGATAGATATCTTGAGTAGAAAAGAAAATTGAATATTATTAAGATCATTGAAGAGTTGACAGAAGAATGGAGGAAGTGAGAAATTGAAGATTTAAGTACTTGGAGATAGTGGAGAATAGTTGTATGGGATCCCTTTTTAGTCAGAGGGAATGGAATGAATCAAGAAATGTTAAGATGAAGCTATGAATCAAGAATAGAAAACTATGGGAATTGAAGTTGAGTATCTAAAGGTGGTGAGAAGTTAATAT
Organism: Apium graveolens; assembly: GCF_009905375.1. Classification (NCBI taxonomy): domain Eukaryota; kingdom Viridiplantae; phylum Streptophyta; class Magnoliopsida; order Apiales; family Apiaceae; genus Apium; species Apium graveolens. The sequence continues at coordinate 125,939 of NW_027417789.1, read as the reverse complement.
ATAAGATTATTTCCCAACCTTAACTGATGAAAATGAGTAAGAAGTGATCGGATGTTGGAAGTTAACTTGAAAATCAGTATTACCTATTACCCTTAGACAGAGGATCAAAGTAAGAAGATGATTCAGACAATATAAGATATGCGGAGAGTATATATATGATGGGATTAAAATGTGAACCGCGATAATCACCTACCATGGATTGAGTTTCTATGATAATAGTTATCATGTTAGTAATAGAATGCTACCTTATGAAGCCTTGTATGGCCATAAGCGTGGGTCCTCACTCTAGTGAGAAAAAGTGGAAGTAGAGATATTACTAAATCCTGAATTAGCTCAGTACCTCAAGAGTGTAGGGGAGTTGGTTCGGAAGAGAGTTGAAACCACTCGGAATAGACAAAGAAAGAAAGCGGATTTTTATCGAAGCAATATGAATAGATAGAATGAGGATCGGGGTATAGATAAAAGTTCTTCCTTGACAGAGATTGGGTAAGTTGAACAGAAGGGACAAGTTGAGTTCTCAAAATAGTAAGTCATTCGCAGTATTGGTAAATATAAGTATAGTTGCCATAAGTGGACGTGGCTGCTTCAGTTGCAGTATATATATATATATAATGTGTCTTGCATATCAATAATAAGATGATATATATCTGATTCAGAATCAAGCCATTAAATAAAAGCTAATGGGCTCTCATCCAATTTTGTTCAGCGTGGAATAATCGATCCAAATCCTAGATCGTTAAGAGTGTGTCCTCCGTAATGAATTTATGTCTATAGCGAGTATGCGATGAATAAATCCCCGAGTAGAAAAGTCTACCTGGAAGTTAGAGTCAGATATGCTTGACAAATATCCTCACTTGTTTAGTTAAATTAGATTCTGAGGACATAATCTTTTTATGGGGGAAGGATATAACGACTCGTGTATTTTTATATTATTTAAATGCATAATTATGGAATTATTAAATGAATAATATAAGTGTATAGCTTCTGTCAGCTATGGATTTTATCTGTATAGGTGATTTTGGTATCCAGGATTGTTCGTGTAATTTATTTGTTAAGTATGCTGAATTGTTTTCATTTTTGAAAGTGGATTTAATGTAAATTTATTTGCATAAATAATTGAAATGTCTTTAAACTTATTTTATTGGCTTTATAATTTCAATAATTATTTTTAGGAATTTATAAAATTGAGAAATCAATATTTCATTAATTATTATTTTTAAATAATTTTCTGAGTGTGTTTAATGGTAAAATCCATATTTAATTATGGAAATCTTCAAAAATTATGAAACTTATATTTTATTAAGTACGTATTATTTTGAGAATTTTAAAATTATTTTGGGAGTTTTCGGGATTCGTTTCACCTGCGCGTCGTTTCATTATTTGTTAAAAAGCGGGTATAAAGTACATTTTAGAAATTGTTTTAAAATTTCAAAATTTACATTTTTATTTACTTCGGGATATTTGTAACATTTTAAGACTATTTTTGTAATTTTCTGAGATTGTTTTATGTGCAGCTCGGTTCTTTAATTGATAAATGCGAGTATGATGTGCGTTTCAAAAATGATTTAAAAATTATTAAACTTTTATTTTATTCGTATTGTATTATTCTGAGATATTTAAAATTAGTTTAGCAATTTTTCGGGTTATTTTCACCCGCAAATTTATTCGTTAAAAACAAATTGCTGGACAAAACCAGGTTGGAGAAAGTTCGTACTTATCCTTATTTCCACGTGTCTGATTCTCAGAAATTTTATTTGATACGTGTCAAACTTCTGCACATTTTCTATGTGTGGCAGATTTTTTTTTAGTATAATAAAATCATAATAAAACCATCTTTCTCTTTATCCTCTCGTCTTTATCCCTATTTCATCCTCTCTCTCCCCTGTTCCTGGAGCTCCGCCGTGGTTCTGATTTCCGGTTAGCCAGTGATGCCATTATTAGCTTCCATATTGATTGTTATACATATATATACATGTGTGTGTATGTGTATTATGTTTGAGTTCTGTGTTGTGATTTTGGTTGTTCCCTTGTTTCCGATTGCCGCTGCCGCCTTCCCTCGCTTTTCCGGCGAGGAGAGTGTTGTGGTGCGTGGCATCTTGCTCGAGCATATGTTGCGCATGTATGTTCGTTGCGTGTATATTTCAGTCGAGCTTGTTGTGGTTTTTTTTTCTGTCTTCTGGGTTGCTGCCGGTTTTCCGGCGCGGTGGCCTGTTCTGTGTGTGTGCGTGCTTAACAAGCGTGTATGGCATGTGTGTATCGTGCAGTGCTGTGTGTGTAGTGGATTGCTGCTGGTTGTGCTAATTCGATTAATTTTAAAATTAACTGTTATTTTCCTGTAGGATGAATTTGATTAAGGTTTTGTGAAATAATTTATTTGCACGGAAATAACTATTTTAATCGGTGGAATTCGCGTTAGGAATCCGAATTTAATCGGATACCGGTGGATTTTACCGCCGTCCGCGATGAATTTCGACGAGCGGACGGTGGACGGTGATGATATAATTCTGAGTCCTAATATTTTAAAATAAATAATTTAGTTCGTATATTATTATAGTCAAAATAAAAAGTAATAGTATTTAAATAATTCAGTTCGGGAATTATTTGGATCGATTGGTTGCTTGCTGAATTATGATTGGAATTGTAATTGTTGGTTGGTGCTTGAATTGAATTGTGAAGTTCGGGATTGTAGGATTGATTGGTTGTTGTTATGAAGTGTCGTCGATTTTGCTCGACGGGTAGTCCAATAAGCAAAGGAGATGATGCCCAAATTTCGGAAGCGTACCCTGTAAAATATTGGGAATATCAGTCAAGTGTACATAGTTATTGTTGGATTTTAATCGCAGCGGAGGCATGGTAAAACACTTTTACATACATAAAATCCAAATAAAAGCATATAAATCATGGTAAAAACGTCGGGATCGATTACTAACCTTTAATATGCGATCCAAAAGCAACGATTGGAGATCCTTAGCAGCTGTTTCTCGAACGTGAAGCACTCCACCGGTATCCACCAAGAAAACGACGTTAAGGAGGAGGAGGAGGTGGAAAGAATTTGGTTTTCTAAAACTTTTGGGTTTTTTTGGGTTCGAATAAAAATAGGGTTTATAATAATATATTTATAGGCAAAATTTTCAGCTGAAATTTTTCCATAAATATTATTATTATTATCCCATTTATTATTCTCATTAATAATTAAAACACCTTTTAATTATTAATTCTTTTTCTAAACACTTTAGAAATAATTCTCTCTCTTGATTTAATTTCCAAAAATTAAATCCTTAATTAATAATATTAAGAACTTTTCTTAATTAATTTATAATCAATTAAATCTCATTTAATTAATTATTAAATTTGCCAATTAATTATTTATTTCATAAATAAATAATTATTTGCCATTATTAATTAATTCCTCCACCATAAAATCATTATCTTTTTATGGTGTGACCCTGTAGGTTCAATATTACGCCGGTAGTAGAAATAATTAATAATAAAACTATTTTATTATTATTTATATAAATTCTCTAATTTATTAAATATGATTAATTAATTAATCACATTTATTCTACATCGTGAGGGATACTTCTCAGCATATCGCGACTATCCGGATAATCTGAATTCACTGCTTAGAATACCAAGAACCTATTCAGTGAATAGTTACCGTACAATAAACTCCTTCTACCCTACAATGTCCCGATTAAATACAAGGCATGGATCTCGTGTCAAGCCTATCTAATTGAATCACTTGCTTACCATTTACTATGCGTAGTTCTATGCAAATTAGAAACTCCTTTCTAATTTCATTCACTCTGGCCAGAGATTCCTGAACTAGCATAAGTGGATCAGCCTTGAACATTCGCTTCCTTCACTGGAAGGGGTAGATCCTTTATTGATCATACACTATCTTCGTGTACAAATTCCTATACCCAGTAGAGCCCTAATAATTGTCCCTGGAGACTAAGAACTAAACCAAAACATAGTTCAGTGTACACAAGATGACTATGATGACCTCAAGTCTAAGGATACTTGTACAACTATCACTATGTGAACAACTGCTGACACGTGAGTGAACTCCATCAGTTGTTCAGCTGTGCGAGTCATGTTCAGTGAACTTATTCTACAATAAGCACCTACATACTAGCTATAGTGTCACCACACAAATGTCTATGAGAATAGACATCCTTCATAATGAAGCAAGCATAGTATGTACCGATCTTTGCGGATTATTAATTACCAGTTAGTAATCCTATGGTCAGGAACTATTTAAGTTTAGAGTTATCATCTTTTAGGTCTCACTATTATGATCTCATCATAATCCATAAAAAGCTTTACTCTAAACTATGGTATATCTTATTTAAACACTTAAATAGATAGAGCCCGTAATAAAAACAAAACAAGTCTTTTATTAATATCAATGAAATCAAAACAGATTACACAGGAAGTTATTCCTAAATCCTAATTCATGATTGGACTTAGGACATATTCCTTTCAGTTATATATTTATAAATAAATATTATGCGAACCTGCTTACATATTGTGGTATATGGTTAATAACCCTATTTTACAAAATGCACCTACGTGTCGTAAGAACATATTTTATAAATTATAGTTGACAACCCTGTTTTCTAAAGCGACAAGTATATGTGTTTCCGAAAATGGTTACTGAGTCGAGTGTTGAATACATGAACCCTGATTGTTGTATGTATTATAATAGTACTTATAAGTACGAGTCGAGAATTGATATCGATTGGGTAGATTTGTTATTGAGGATATGTCAAGCATAACTAGACGTCTAACGTAGGGTATTTCAGTTCTGTAGGTTCTGGTCGAAGGACTCAGGAATTGATATCGAATTAAGATAATCTAGTGATCAGTCGACTAGTGCCTCGAGGTTCCCGAGCAAAGAACCCTGAGAGTCTTGGATACTATCTTGAGATAGATTGCTACGAAGCAGGGATGTCTTCTAGTGAGACAGTCATTTTTCCATGAGAGCCTGAACGTTCAAGTCTATCAAAATCAATTAGAGATGGTCGTAAAGCTCTGCAAGGCAAGTACCCCTGACCATTCTTTTGTGGTTCAGTGCATATGAATAGCTAAATGTTTTATTCTCGTAATGGAATAGAAACGTTTTAAGTTACGTATCCCCTGTAGCTATAATACACTGTTTTCAAATTGTTTTGGGGAAAAGTAACTTCGAAAGGTACCTGTCTCGAATGGAATGAGTTGCGAAACGAATTGTATATGTGTGCTGGCTAAATAAATAATTTTGAAAATGAGATAGGTAACAGTGTTTTGAAAACTGGATAAAACGGTCAGATATGGGATATATTTGGGCCAGAGTAGGCCTATTGAGGTGGCGTAAGAGGCTAATTCAGTTGCGCGCATTATAAAACCGATTAGTCCAGCAGGTCAGAGACCTAGCTAGTCTCTGAGTTCCGGAACAGGTAAATGGGATGGCAGTTAGAGCCGTCTGGTGTTGATAGCCTGATCAGCTGTCTTCACATATCCGCTACGTATCTGATTTGGTTTTGTGTGATTCCCGTAAGGGCATGAGTAGTTGATATAGTGGATTTAGAAATGAAAATGGCATGCTAGAATTATTCTTTGGTATTTATACACAGCACACTATTGATGACATTGTTTTACAGAGCATGCTAGTTTTAATATCCTGTTTATACCTGTTTTACATGTTTCTAACGAGTTATGAATTATGTTCCTATAACTGCTTTACTTTAAACTGTTTTGCTTGTTATTCATATGCGGTACTGTTGAGCAAGCAATTGCTCACCCTTGCAGAATGTTTTATATATGTATTGCAGATGCCTTGGAGATTCTTCGGTGATAGTCAGGCAAAGTTCCAGTTCCTTTCGTGTTAGACTCCTCTGAGATGGTTGTTCTAGACCACGGGTGGTCTGTTGAGTTGCTGTGTTAAGTTAGCTGCGTTGAGATGATTGTTGTAAGTTTAAGTTGTGTTAGCTGATTAACCTGAGTCATACTTAAACCTGGAAAAGGTCTTGGTAAAGGGGTCGTAGTTATGTTTTAGATTGATTTATAATTGTTATTATTGTTGTTGATGACGTCAACTCCTGACCCCGGGGTTGAGACTGTCACAGTTGGTATCAGAGCTACAGGTTTGAGTCCCTGATTTAGGTTAAGGGTAGAGTCAAAAGAGTGAAGAAGGGTTTGTAGATAGATGTAAATCAGCAACTCAATCAGAGGAGCGAGTCTAGAAGTTCAGTCAAGGGTTTCAGAAGTGTAACCCTAACGTTATCGAGGATTGACTGGAACTGCCCTAGTTTAGAGTACGTCTCCTTCGTATATATATTATTAGTAATGTTCGATAGAGATTTCTAGTTTTCCCTCGACAAAACGAGTTTGATTGCGAGGATTCAGCAGTGAGCAGGCTCTTGTTGTGTCAGCGGAGGAGACGCCACCGTTATTTCTAAATATCGCATTTTCTGTGTCAAGGAATGTGGTTAGTCAGAATTGGTGACCTTGGTAAGTAGGAATTGTATACTAAGCTTCAAAAGTATAAGAACTTGATTAAAATTGATTATGAGCTATGGTTGTTTAAGTGACTACCTACCAGGAAGGGTTCATTCAGGGATAGAAGTCTGAGTAGAAAAGAAAATTGAATATTATTAAGATCATTGAAGAGTTGACAGAAGAATGGAGGAAGTGAGAAATTGAAGATTTAAGTACTTGGAGATAGTGGAGAATAGTTGTATGAGATCACTTTTTAGTCAGAGGGAATGGAAGGAAACAAGAAATGTTAAGAAGAAGCTATGAATAAGAAGATTATTTCCTAACCTTAACTGATGAAAATGAGTAAGAAGTGATCGGATGTTGGAAGTTAACTTGAAAATCAGTATTACCTATTACCCTTAGACAGAGGATCAAAGTAAGAAGATGATTTAGACAATATAAGATATGTGGAGAGTATATATATGATGGGATTAAAATATGAACCGCGATAATCACCTACCATGGATTGAGTTTCTATGATAATAGTTATCATGTTAGTAATATAATGCTACCTTGTGAAGCCTTGTATGGCCATAAGCGTGGGTCCTCACTCTAGTGAGAAAAAGTGGAAGTAAAGATATTACTAAATCCTGAATTAGCTCAGTACCTCAAGAGTGTAGTGGAGTTGGTTCGGAAGAGAGTTGAAACCACTCGGAATAGACAAAGAAAGAAAGCGGATTTTTATCGAAGCAATATGAATAGATAGAATGGGGATCGTGGTATAGATAAAAGTTTTACCCTAACAGAGATTGGGTAAGTTGAACAGAAGGGACAAGTTGAGTCCTCAATATAGTAAGTCATTCGCAGTATTGGTAAATATAAGTATAGTTGCCATAAGTGGACGTGGCTGCTGCAGTTGCAGTATATATATATAATGTGTCTTGCATGTCAATATTAAGATGATATATATCTGATTCAGAATCAAGCCATTAAATAAAACCCAATGGGCTCTCATCCAATTTTATTCTGCGTGGAATAATCGATCCAAATCCTAGATCATTAAGAGTGAGTCCTCCGTAATGAATTTATGTCTATAGCGAGTATGCGATGAATAAATCCCCGAGTAGAAAAGTCTACCTGGAAGTTAGAGTCAGATATGCTTGACAAATATCCTCACTTGTTTAGTTAAATTAGATTCTGAGGACATAATCTTTTTAAGGGGGAAGGATATAACGACTCGTGTATTTTTATATCTTATTTAAATGCATAATTATGGAATTATTAAATGAATAATATAAGTGTATAGCTTCTGTCAGCTATGGATTTTATCTGTATAGGTGATTTTGGTATCCAGGATTGTTCGTGTAATTTATTTGTTAAGTATGCTGAATTGTTTTCATTTTTGAAAGTGGATTTAATGCAAATTTATTTGCATAAATAATTGAAATATCTTTAAACTTATTTTATTGGCTTTATAATTTCAATAATTATTTTTAGGAATTAATAAAATTGAGAAATCAATATTTCATTAATTATTTATTTTTAATTGATTTTTCTGAGTGTGTTTAATGGTAAAATCCATATTTAATTATGGAAATCTTCAAAAATTATGAAACTTATATTTTATTAAGTACGTATTATTTTGAGAATTTTAAAATTATTTTGGGAGTTTTCGGGATTCGTTTCACCCGCGCGTCGTTTCATTATTTGTTAAAAAATGGGTATAAAGTGCATTTTAGAAATTGTTTTAAAATTTCGAAATTTACGTTTTTCTTTACTTCGGGATATTTGTAACATTTTAAGACTATTTTTGTAATTTTCTGAGATTGTTTTATGTGCAGCTCGGTTCGTTAATTGATAAATGCGGGTATGATGTGCGATTAAAAAATGATTTAAAAATTATGAAACTTTTATTTTATTCGTATTGTATTATTCTGAGATATTTAAAATTAGTTTGGCAATGTTTCGGGTTATTTTCACCCGCAAATTTATTCGTTAAAAACAAATTGCGGGACAAAACCAGGTTGCATAAAGTTCGTACTTATCCTTATTTCCACGTGTCTGATTCTCAGAAATTTTAATTGATACGTGTGAAACCTTTGCACATTTTCTATGTGTGGTAAATTTTTTTTTAGTATAATAAAATCATAATAAAACCATCTTTCTCTTTATCCTCTCGTCTTTATCCCTGTTTCATCCTCTCTCCCCTGTTCCCGGAGCTCCGCCGTGGTTCTGATTTCCGGTTAGCCAGTGATGCCATTATTTGCTTCCAGATTGATTGTTATACATATATATACACGTGTGTGTATGTGTATTGTGTTTGAGTTCTGTGTTGCGATTTTGGTTGTTCCCTTGTTTCCTATTGCCGCTGCCGCCTTCCCTCGCTTTTCCGGCGAGGAGAGTGTTGTGGCACGTGGCATCTTGCTCGAGCATATGTTGCGTATGTATGTTCGTTGCGTGTATATTTCAGTCGAGCTTGTTGTGGTTTTTTTCTGTCTTCTGGGTTGCTGCCGGTTTTCCGGCGCGGTGGCCTGTTCTGTGCGTGCGCGTGCTTAACACACGTGTATGGCATGTGTGTATCGTGCAGTGCTATGTGTGTATTGGATTGCTGTTGGTTGTACTAATTCGATTAATTCTGAAATTAACTGTTATTTTCCTGCAGGATGAATTTGATTAAGGTTTTGTGAAATAATTTATTTGCACGGAAATAACTATTTTAATCGGTGGAATTCGCGTTAGGAATCCGAATTTAATCGGATACCCGTGGATTGTACCGCCGTCCGCGATGAATTTCGACGAGCGGACGGAGGACGGTGATGATATAATTCTGAGTCCTAATATTTTAAAATAAATAATTTAATTCGTATATTATTATAGTGAAAATAAAAAGTAATAGTATTTAAATAATTCAGTTCGGGAATTATTTGGATCGATTGGTTGCTTGCTGAATTATGATTGGAATTGTAATTGTTAATTGGTGCTTGAATTGAATTGTGAAGTTCGGGATTGTAGGATTGATTGGTTGTTGTTATGAAGTGTCGTCGATTTTGCTCGACGGGTAGTCCAATAAGCAAAGGAGACGCTGCCCAAATTTCGGAAGCGTACCCTGTAAAATATCGGGAATATCAGTCAAGTGTACATAGTTATATATTTATAAATAAATGTTATGCGAACCTGCTTACATATTGTGGTATATGGTTAATAACCCTATTTTACAAAATGCACCTACGTGTCGTAAGAACATATTTTATAAATTATAGTTGTCAACCCTGTTTTCTAAAGCGACACGTATATATGTTTCCGAAAATGGTTACTGAGTCGAGTGTTCAGTACATGAACCCTGATTATTGTATGTATTAGAATAGTACTTATAAGTACGAGTCGGGAATTGATATCGATTGGGATAGATTTTTTATTGAGGATATGTCAAGCATACCTAGACGTCTAACGTAGGGTATTTCGGTTCTATAGGTTTTGGTCGAAGGACTCAGGAATTGATATCAAATTAAGATAATCTAGTGATCAGTTGACTAGTGCCTCGAGGTTCCCGAGCAAAGAACCCTGAGAGTCTTGGATACTATCTTGAGATAGATTGCTGCGAAGCAGGGATGTCTTCTAGTGAGACAGTCATTTTTCCATGAGAGCCTGAACGTTCAAGTCTATCAAAATCAGTTAGAGATGGTCGTAAAGCTCTGCAAGGCAAGTACCCCTGACCATTCTTTTATGGTTCAGTGCATATGAATAGCTAAATGTTTTATTCTCGTAATGGAACAAAAATGTTTTAAGTTACGTATCCCCTGTAGCTATAGTTGACTGTTTTCAAATTGTTTTGGGGAAAAGTAACTTCGAAAGGTACCTGTCTCGAATGGAATGATTTGCGAAACGGATTTTATATGTGTGCTGGCTAAATAAATGATTTTGAAAATGAGATAGGTACCAGTGTTTTGAAAACTGGATAAAACGGTCAGATATGGGATACATTTGGGCCAGAGTAGGCCTATTGAGGTGGCGTAAGAGGCTAATTCAGTTGCGCGCATTATAAAACCGATTAGTCCAGCAGGTCAGAGACCTAGCTAGTCTCTGAGTTCTGGAACAGGTAAATGGGATGGCAGTTAGAGCCGTCTGGTGTTGATAGCCTGATCAGCTGTCTTTACATATCTGCTACGTATCTGATTTGGTTTTGTGTGATTCCCGTAAGGGCATGAGTAGTTGATATAGCGAATTTAGAAATGAAAATGGCATGCTAGAATTATTCTTTGGTATTTATACATAGCACACTATTGATGACATTGTTTTACAGAGCATGCTAGTTTTAATATCCAGTTTATACCTGTTTTACATGTTTCTAACGAGTTATGAATTATGTTCCTATAACTGCTTTACTTTAAACTGTTTTGCTTGTTATTCATATAGCGGTACTGCTGAGGAAGCAATTGTTCACCCTTGCAGAATGTTTTATATATGTATTGCAGATGCCTAGGAGATTCTTCGGTGATAGTCGGGCAAAGTTCTAGTTCCTTTCGTGTCTGACTCCTCTGAGATGGTTGTGCTAGACCACGGGTGGTCTGTTGAGTTGCTGTGTTAAGTTAGCTGCGTTGAGATGATTGTTGTAAGTTTAAGTTGTGTTAGCTGATTAACCTGAGTCATACTTAAACCTGGAAAAGGTCTTGGTAAAGGGGTCGTAGTTATGTTTTAGATTGATTTATAATTGTTATTATTGTTGTTGATGACGTCAACTCCTGACCCCGGGGTTGAGGCCGTCACAGAAAGCTGGCCCAAGTGTTTCTTATGGAGATGGCAACATTGGAAAAACATTGGGATATGGCAATATCAATCTTGGGAATGTCATCATTAAAGAAGTAGCTCTGATCTCAGGACTTAAACACAATCTGCTGAGTATAAGTCAAATCTGTGACAGAGGTTATCATGTTGATTTCTTTGAAGAACACTGTGAAATTGTAAGTAAATCTACAGGCAAAGTTGTTCTGAAAGGATACAGGCGTGGTAACATTTATGAAGCTAAGCTTTCAACAAGTACTGATGGTTCTGCAATCTGTCTGATGAGTAGAGCATCAATTGAAGAAAGCTGGAATTGGCACAAGAAACTCTCTCATTTAAATTTCAACAATATAAATGAGTTGGTCAAGAAAGATCTTGTGAGAGGACTGCCAAAGTCAGTATTTGCTCCTGATGGCCTTTGTGATTCTTGTCAGAAGGCTAAACAAAGAAAATCCTCATTCAAGAGCAAGACTGAATCATCAATTTTTGAGCCTTATCACCTACTACATGTTGATCTATTTGGTCCAGTAAATGTCATGTCTATTGCAAAGAAGAAATATGCTTTGGTCATAGTGGATGAGTTCACCAGATACACATGGGTGTATTTCTTGCACACAAAAAATGAAACTGTATCTATCTTGATTGATCATGGCAAGCAACTGGATAAATTGGTCAAAGATTCTGTGAAGACACTAAGGAGTGATAATGGTACTGAATTCAAGAATTTGATAATGGAAGAGTTCTGCAAAAACCATGGAATTAAGCAGGAATTCTCTGCTCCTGGAACTCCACAGCAAAATGGAGTTGTTGAAAGGAAGAATAGAACTCTCATTGAAGCTGCACGTACAATGCTTGCTGAAGCAAAGCTTCCAACCTAATTCTGGGCTGAAGCTGTGCAGACTGCTTATTTTACTCAAAATGCAACACTCATTAACAAGCAAGGAAATACACCATATGAGATGGTGAAGAAAAAGAAACCAAATCTGAAGTATTTTCATGTATTTGGATGCAAGTGTTTCATTCTTAAGACTCATCCTGAACAGCTATCTAAATTTGATTTAAAAGCTGATGAAGGAATCTTTGTCGGATATCCACTTTCCACAAAAGCCTTCAGAGTCTATAACTTGAGAATAAGAGTGGTCATGGAATCTATCAATGTCTCTTTTGATGACAAGAAGATTACTGGACTTGAAGATTTTATTGATCATGATCAGCTGAGATTTGAAAATGAAGACTCAAATTCTGATACTGATAATCCTGACAATCTAAGTCCTCATACTGCAAACTCTGATGGATTAAACTCTGATGTTATTGAAACTGTGGTGACTACGCCAAAGGAAGATGCACCTATACAGGGGGAGCATACTCAAGATGTTACCGCATCTCAAGAAGCATCAGAACATACATCTGGCTCTTCAAGTTCCGATTCGTCAAGTTCTGATAAGCCAAGTTCTGATAGTTCTGAAAATCTAAATACTGAAGAATCTAACTCAGAGAGCATAGTTTCAGGGGGAGAATCAGAAAATGAAAATGAAGACAACATGGATCATGGGGGAGCATCCAGTTCTAGAGAAAACCTTCCATCTACAAGGAAGTGGACTAAATCACATACACCTGATTTGATAATTGGAAATCCTGATGTAGGTGTCAGAACTAGAACAGGAAGAGTTAAATGAATTTGAAAGAAACAAAGTCTGGACCCTAGTACCAAGACCAAAGAACAGATCTGTTATTGGTACAAAGAAACTGTTGTTGGCATGATTTCAGGTTCTTTCTCTAAATCTGCTTAGTTTTGTTCTGATGCATCAGACTTTATGATCAGTATTTACAGAAAGTACTCTCTTTGTGTATTCTGTGCTTAATTGAAAATTGCTTAAGTACTGACTGTTGTCTGATGTTACTCTCTAAACTCTGATAATGATATGTCTGTTTGGGTAACTATTCGATCCTATGAGGATACATGTGCTAGATGCTGATCTAGTAATCTTCAATATGCTAAGATCCCATGTTAGAAGTAATTATTTATGTGGAAATCCTTTGACATAAGCAAATTCTGATATTGAGCTTAGTTAAGTATACTTTGTTTATCTTATTACTAAGTCAAAAACTAGAATAGTACTTCTCATCTGTTAAGTTCTGATGCTAGTAAATCTGTTGAATATACTAAGTACGGATAAACCTCACTTATCAGAAGAAAACAAAAAAGAATCAAGGATCAAAATCAGGTACTCCTTTGAGATCTAGAGTAAAAATGTGGAAGGGACGACCCAAGTGCATTGCTGGTATTAAGTAAATATGCATCAGAAAAGTAAAATATTTTCTTGGTGACTTTTCACACTCTATGGTTACTGGAGAAATACTCTGATAATAGCATAAATTCTGATAAGCAATCGTGACTCACTTACACTAAGAAGCCACTGTACAATGGAATTTAAAAAGATGCACAAAATTGGCACAAAACAGTTGAGATGGACTCAAGTATGAACTCATTCAATAGTAGGCTTCAGAATAATGACAGGTTTTTAGTAAAGTTTTAGTTATGCCTTATTTCTAAGATGTACTAAAGTGAATCAGACTTTACTCTTTGTCTGATATTTAGCTTAATGCACACACTAAACACTCCATATGACTAATGAAAATTACTGTGGTGATCTATGTTATTTTAGATGAACAGTTTATGTATCAGATTACATAATTTCTGAGGACAAGTTCTGATTGAACGTTCTGATGATTAAGTTCTGAAGAATCTATGTCAGAATTTGTGTAAGGAATTACAACGATAGGCATTCATTTTTTGAGTTAAGAAATCATGTTCTGATAGCTGTTAAGTTCTGATATAAGTCTAAGTTCTGATATTAAAATCTAATCCTTTACTTAACTTATTTATGGATAAAATCTAAAAACAGTCTCATTTTAAATCAGAATATGTTGGGGCGGAATATTAACAGTCAATATAATTAGGATTAGTGGTACACGTACTTGCACAGTAATTTTTACTTGTTTCTTGTGCGCATTACACCTAGTTTTATCTTTCCAATGACTGTTTTTTATCTTCCAAGTCTAGGGAGACGGGGTAGAATTAATTCTACCTGTCAGTATTAAATTTCCTTGCGTCTCCTGGCATTCTCTTGCCTATATAAACAAACACTTCACAACAGCCTACACATCAATTCTTCTCTCACAAACTCACCTTCATTTTCTTCATACAAACAAAACCATGGTCAACTACAACATGTTTTTGAACTATGAAATATTCAACATGGAGCTGAGCTGTGAAGCCTGGCAGCAGGAATGTCACGTCACTGCCATTCCTGATGAGATTTGGGACTCGGTTCCCCAGGAGGTTCTCACCCACCTCCTGTTCTTCTACATGGACTACCATCGCCATCTGGAGCGATTGGAAGAGGAAAGGCTGGAAGCTCTCCGCCAGCAAGAGCGAATCATCAGACTCGCTATTCTCCTTATCGAGAGTAGGAAGAAGAAATAACTTATTTTCATCTTCCTGTTTTTCTTCATCGTCAGCCTTGCCCTGCTTCTTGAGCTAGGACTAAGGCTGTTGATGTTAGGTTTAGAAGCTTAGGACAATCTTGTAAAGTTCTGATGTAATTTAAATTTCATGAATGTATTCTCTTAATATATTAATGGAATTTCTACTTTTTGCAAGTTTTTGTCTCTGAGATGTTTGTAATTTAAATGCACTGATAAATCCTGATATATCCATATTCTGATGACCATTTTATTTTCAATTTAAATAAAGTTCTGATCTTAAAATATCAGTACTTGTTTCCTTGATTTATTTTGGTCATTCTCACTCGATTTTTTTTTCAGAATATTGGTGTTGCAGTGAAAAATAAATGAATAAGTGGGAACAGTTTCAATTTTGAATTAAAACTGATTTACCTCGTTTAATGGAATAACTGGGTAAGTGGAACAGTTTTTCCTTGAAAAACTACAAGTGGGTAAGTAATAATTACTATTTTCCCGTGCCCATTAACTATTCATTATTACTGCATGTCTGACAGGTGTCCAACGGTTATATTTTTTTTCCAAGTATAAGTAAGAGAGAGAGAAGATTATAGAATCTTTTATTTACTTTTACACCCTATCTCTCTTTCTTTGCTTTTACTCTCTCTCATCTCCTGACGTTGGTTTTTCATACAGACAATTTATCAAACACCTAACAGGCACTCTTAAATCTCAATTTTTTTATGGCACCTAAGGATTTAATCATTGATGGAGCTAAATTTGTTCCAAATAACTATGCTGCAATTCTTGATCATGCTGAAGCTCCGTCTGAGTTGCATTTTGTGCAAGATCTTCTTGCACACAGTGAAATTGGGTACGCATTGACCCAGCCTTCAGTCTTTTCGAGCCAACAAGTTCTGACGTTTTGGCAGACTGGGCACTTTGATAATGGTGGTACACATGGTACTCCTAGTATTGTTTTCGAAGTGGATGATTCTACACATGTGGTAACTCCTGGTACAATTCTCAAGGCCCTCCATTTACCAGAAGGATGTACTTATTCAACCCCGGAGGAATCAGCTCTTCAGGAGTTAATGGCCAGTTTGGGGTATGAGCAGAGTTTGGCTAAGCTTGGGCAGTTGAAACGGGCTCATATCAGAAAGGAATGGAGCTTCTTCTTCGACTGCATCACTAAAGCTTTTGGGAATAAGTGTTCCAACTTTGATGCAATCCCTATAATGAGTCAACACATCGGGTATGCAATCATTAACCAAACTCATTTCGATTTTGCAAATGCTGTGATAGGTTTTATTGGGGATAGGATGACAGAGGATAGGAATGTAGTTTACTTTGCTAGATTTTGTCAGCTTATATATAGTTTATGTTGTGCTGATGAACCCCAACCTGCCAGTACCTTAACTCCACCTTTCAAAATTACAAAACGAGCCTTTAATGACTTGGTAAATGCTGATACTAAGAAAAAGGTGGTTTGACCTTTACAGATTCCTCAGTCTGTAAAACAGATCTTGGTAAATGCTGATCCTCAAACCTATAGATCTGTTTATCCTGATGTCCAACCTATAGAGCTTCTCAAAAGGCTTAGAAGAATGACTTCTGCTGAACCTCCCAAGGAATCCCCATCTTCAAAGAGATACAAGAAACAGAGAGCTAAGAGGCCAGTTTTAGATGATGAAGAAGCAGCAGCTAAGGAAGGAGATCAGGAATCTCTGATCTCACAAGAAAAGGACTCTGCTTAAGCCACTGCTTCTCCATTAACTCCAACTCAGGAAGCTGCAACTGAAATGGTACACACACCATCTGTGTCTCCTGTTCAAAAGACTATATCTCCTGTTGATCCAGGTACAAGTGCTGAAATTAATATCCAGAACTTGGTTGTTCCTGAAATACTTTACTTAGAAGCTCCAACAGCAACTAATCCATCAACAACACCTGTTACTGATGCTGCTCAAACCCCAGAATTATCTACTACACCTTCTCTGCATCGAGATGATGATGATCAGAATATAGATGAGCATCAGGATATGGCTATTGATCAGAACTTGGAACCAGATCAGCAATTAGAGGATGATGCTGAAGCCTCAATCGCTTCTCATATTGTTGTTTTATCAGAATATATTGATTCTGTAAGTTCTGATGCTGCAAATGATGGAGATACTGGTGATGCTGCTCTAAATGCAGATACTGATGAAGCAGGTCCTTCAGGACATGCACCTCAACAAACTATTCTTAAATCTGAACTCCTTAAGAAGTTTGTTACCAGAGAAGCACCGGTGCCTTGGAGTGAAACTCCTGCAGGACAGGAGTGGACTAAGGAATGGAACTCAGTTACCTGTGTTCCATCTGCAAAGAACTCAAATACTCATGCAGAGATACATAAAATTCAGGAAGAATTAATAAAGCAAGAACAAGTTCAGAAGATTGATAAGAAAAAATTCTTCCAACCTACCTTTGACAGAGTTGCTTATATTGAGAAGACTCAAGAGAAACAACAAGCTCATATTGATGATATTCTGAAAAATCAAGCTTCTCAGCAATCTCAACTTAATGAAATCCAAGCCTCAGTGGAATTGCTTGTCTCTCTTCTCTTACCTGCTGATGCCAAAAAGGGGGAGAAAGTAATTAAATCCAAATACAAAACTGATAAGACACTGAAGAGGAATGATGATGAAAAAGATGACCATGGAAACTCTGGAATGGGTAGAGGTCATAGTCAAGGTAGAGGTTTCTCATCAAGAAAAGCTAAAATCACAAGTCACAGGATAAGTTCTGATACTGGAAAAAAGAATCACTTTTGCTAGTGGTAAAAGGATAAGTTCTGGTGAACTTTTAGATCTTGATGAAGAAATGTCAAGACAGTTATTTCTTCAGGAAAATCTAGGAATGGACTTGAGAGTTTAATGGAAGAAGAAGCCAGACTTAAATCAGAAAAAGTCACATCTAAATCTGAAGCTTCTGGTAAAAAGACACTTCCAAAACTCAAAGGTATTGTGATAAACGAAAGGAAAAATACTGAAGCAATCATGGCTAAATCACAACCGCAGATAGATCCAAGGTCCAAGGGCAAAGAAAAAGTTGGTGAACCTATCAAGGTTTATGTGCCTCCTGTGAATGAAGAAATTATTGATGAAGATGATGATCTTGCTCTGACTTCAAGAAAAGTTTTTAAGACAACCTATGACATGGCTCAAGTTGTTCAGAGTCAAGAGATAGTAAGTTCTGATATTTCAAAGAAGCAAGTAACCTCTGACATAGCTCAAGTTAACTTGATATCAGAAGATAAATCAAAGACACTCCTACCAGGATTCACTAAAGCAAAATAGACTCAACCTTTGAAGACTACTGCAAGTGGTTTTGAAGCAACAGTGGTTACTGGAAAGGAAGCAAGAGATAAAACTGGATTGGGAAGTGCTGATGAAAGAAGAATACATAACACTACCAATGATCCAACTTCCTTAAGTGAACCAGGTATTGGAACAACTCCTGAAAGATTGAATCAACTGGAATCTGTACAAATGGTTTACCATACCTACTTGAAAGAACACATCTTGTTGTAGTTCATGACAGATGGTAGGGCTTATCATATAAGGGAAAATGCCATTCCACTGAAGTATTTTGAAGAACTGGAGCATGTATTATTTTTACTTTAAGTGAATGATAGAACAACTGGAAGTGCTGCAAACTATTTGAAGAATCAGATTCAGAGACATAAAAGGCTTTATTTTGTTAAGTCTGACAGCACATATCTTCCAAAGTACAGAGATCACAAGGGTGATATAGTTGAAATGAAGCCCAATATTGCCAAGATTATAACTACCTTTCTGGGTTACAGGGCTGTGGAATTCAATCTTGAGTCTGATAAGGCATATTTGATCAGACTGGATCAGGACATAAGGAAAGCTAAAATTAATGATCTCAGGGCTGCAATCTTTCAAATTGGTGAAGATACTGCAGAACTTAAAGATGCTAAAAGGAGGATGATTTATGAACTCAGATATGCTGAGAGATGTTTGTTGAAGAACTATCTCAGAACAACTCCTAACATCAGAGAGATCAGAAGATGAAGCCAAGTCAAGATCTACAACTACTTAAATTCTGATATGAATACAGATTGAAGTTGTTATCAGAAGTTAAAGATTGGTAAAGCTTTAAGGACTGTAAGTTGTAGTTATCTAGTCTAATTCTCATGCATTTGTACTTAATGTTTTTGACATCATCAAATATCTGTTAAACTTGTATATTATGCTAATTTACAAGTTGGGGGAGATTGTTAGATATATTCGATAATATCATGGCTAATATGATTTATGTTTAGTTTTCAGATCTTACTTAAACAGGATAAATCAGTACTTACTGGAAGTCAGGACTTAAGGATATCAGTACTTATATTATCAGGAGATAATCATCAGAAGATGGATATCAGAACTTAAGTACTGAAGGACGTTCAGATAAGGACAACAGCTGATTAAAGGAAAGAAGATCGAGGTAAACATAAGAAGAGATATGCATGAAGAAGGAATTCTATGAAGAATAGAATACTTGGAAGAAAAGATATTTGATTGATATATTTTAGGAAGCAGAATTATATTCCACATCAATTAGCGATTATCTTATAACTGTATAGTATATAAACACAGACATAGGGTTTACACTATAAGTGTTATCATATTCGAGAAGATTATTCATTGTAACCCTAGTAGCTCTCGTGATATTTGTTCATCAGTGAGAGGTAATAGTTCCATACTGTAACAGAGTTTATTGTTTCAATAAAGTTTGTTTTCTGTTACTTGAGTTATTAAAGTTCGATTTGATTATACTATACACTGTATTCACCCCCTCTACAGTGTGTGTGTGACCTAACAAGGATGTTGGAGTTAAGATTCGTTTTCTAGATAAAGATAATTACCATCACTGGAAGGTAAAGATGCATCTTCATTTACTTTCTCAAGATGAGGCCTATGTAGATTGCATAGAAAGAGGCCCTCATGTACCTATGAGAGCTGCAACTGGAAATGAGCCATCAGTCCCCAAGCCAAGGCATGAATGGTCTAATCCTGATATTGAACAAGTCAGGAAAGATAAGAAGGCCGTGAATATTCTGTTCAATGGAGTTGATGGTGATATGTTTGACAACATCATCAATTGCAAAACTGCCAAGGATGTTTGGGATACTATACAAATATCTGTGATGGCACTGAGCAAGTTAGAGAAAACAAGATGCAACTACTGATTCAACAATATGAGCATTTTCACAGTGAAGAAAATGAGTCTCTCACTGACATCTTTAGTAACTTTCAAAAACTACTAAATGCTCTGAAGCTACATGGAAGGGTCTATCAGATAAAAGACTCCAATCTGAAATTCCTTAGATCTCTTCCAAAGGAATGGAAACCAATGACAGTCTCATTAAGAAACTCTCAAGATTATAAGGAGTTTACTTTGGAGAGACTATATGGCATCCTGAAGACTTATGAGCTTGAAATAGAGCAAGATGAGAGGATGGAGAGGGGAAAGAAGAAAGGATGATCCATTGCACTAGTTGATGAATTAGAAAAAGAAGGGGAGATGAAGATGGAAGCTGTTGAATCAACTTCAAGGGTCTGTGAAAACAAGGGCAAGGGGCTGGTAGCTGAAAATGAAGATTCTTTGAGCCAAGATGACATGGAGGACATTGATGAACATCTAGCATTTCTTTCCAGAAGATTTTCCAAGCTCAAGTTCAAGAAGAACTTTGGAGCAGCCAAGCCAAATAGAAACATGGTGGATAAATCAAAATTCAAATATTTCAAATGTGGCTTGGCATGGCACTTTGTCAGTGAGTGTAGAAAGTCAGATTCCAACAAAAAGAAGTTTATTCCTGTGGATTATAAACAGAAATTCTTTGAGTTTCTCAAACAAAAGGAAGGGCTTTCATTACATAGGAAAATGACTGGGCATCAGATGGATTGGATGAAGATGAAGATGTCAGCTATGTCAATCTAGCTCTAATGGCCATGTCTGATGAAACAGAGATAAGTTCTTCAAGTAATCAGGTAATTACTACAAACCTTGTACATTTATCTAAAGCTGGGTGTAATGATGCTATAAATGACATGTCTACAGAGTTATATCATTTGTGTGTTACATTTAAGTCTCTTACTAAAGAAAATGCTAAAATCAAAGAAAACAATTTGTTTTTAAGTGAGAGGAATAATGTGCTAAAGTCTCAGTTCATTGATTTTGATAAATTAAGAATTGAGTGTAAGATTGCCAAGGAGGAATTAACTGAGTCCTTGAAGAAAGAAGAAATTTTAAAGAAGCAGCTTGAACGTGAACAAGAAGTGATTAAGGTATGGAAAACATCTAGAGATGTTCATGCTCAAATCACTAAAGTTCAAGGGATCGAGTCCTTTTGTGATGCAGCCTGGAAGAAGAATAAGGAGAAGCTAGATCCAAATTTGGTGGAAGGAGTACTAACAGATGTAGACTCGACAGATGATGAGGGTCATCCGTCGGATAACAAAAAGGGTTACCCGTCGAGTGATGTAAATCCTCATCCGTCGACTGTGAGTAAGCCTATCAGTAAAGCCAAACTCGTTAAGTTAAATGAAAAGTATGGATCAGTTTCCAAGAATTTTGTTTCAGGAGAATCGAGTCAAGTTAAGAAAGGGAAATAGGCTAATGTTGGTCATATGACTGTCAAGCAATTAAGTGACAGACTTGAAAAGATTGAGGTTAAAACGTAGCCTAAAAAGAAAAATAATAGAAATGGTAAAGTAGGGATTAACAAACACAATAACTACACACCTGATAAATATGCTCCAAGAAAAATCTGTGTCAAGTGTGGTAGTGTAAATCATTTGTCTGTTAATTGCAAATCTGCCATGCCTACTTCCATATCTGTGCCACCTCAATTTCCCAACATGAATGCCATGCCTCCTATGCCTATAAATGCTATGTCTACACAGAATATGAATGCACAGTTTGTTAATATGCCATTTGCACCTAATCCCTATTATGCTGCATTTTGTATGCCACAAATGCCATTTAGCATGCCTTATTGGAATAACATGTTCACTAGTAGCATGCCATTCCCTGTTAATCAAAGTATGCTTGATAATTCTGTTATGATGAATGGTTTCAAAGGCCGAACTCAAATGACGAAGGATGAATCTGATATCCCCAAGTCAAATGAGATAAATCCTAAGAAACAGAAAAAGAAAGCTAACAAGGTAGGACCCAAGGAAACTTGGGTACCAAAATCAACTTGATTTGATTTTGATGTGTGCAGGGAAACAGAAAGAATCTATGGTACTTGGATAGTGGTTGTTCAAGACACATGACTTGTGATTCTACCCTGCTCACAGAGTTCAAGGAGAGAGCTGGCCCAAGTATTACTTTTGGAGATGACAGCAAGGGTTATACTGTGGGATATGGCTTGATTTCAAAAGACAATGTTATCATTGAGGAGGTTGCCTTAGTGGATGGTCTCAAGCACAATTTGTTGAGTATCAGCCAGCTTTGTGATAAAGGCAGTTCAGTAACCTTCAACTCAGAAGCTTGTGTTGTGACTAACAAGAGGAGCAACAAAGTAGTTCTCACTGGTGTGAGAAAAGGAAATGTGTACCTAGATGACTTCAACTCATCTAATGCAGAATCTGTTACTTGTCTTCTCAGCAAAGCAAGTCAGGATGAAAGTTGGTTATGGCACAAGAAACTATCCCATTTAAACTTCAAGACCATGAATGAGCTAGTACAGAAGGAACTGGTTAGAGGCATTCCTCTAGTGGAGTTTTCTAAGGATAGATGGTGTGATGCCTGCCAAAAGGGAAAGCAGATCAAAGCATCATTCAGAAAGAAACTAGATTCAACAATTAAAGAACCTTCAACTGCTACACATGGATTTGTTTGGACCAGTCAATGTGTTGTCTATTTCAAGAAAAAGATATTGCCTAGTAATTGTAGATGATTTCTCAAAGTTCTCTTGGACATATTTCCTAAAGTCTAAAGATGAGGCTAGTGAAATCATCATCAATCACATAAGGCAAGTCAATAACCATCCTGATTTCAAAGTTAGAAGAATCAGGAGTGACAATGGAACTGAGTTCAAAAATTCTGTCATGAAAGCATTCTGTGAAGAGAATGGAATTTCGCATGAATTTTCAGCAGCAAGAAATCCACAACAAAATGGAGTAGTGGAAAGGAACAACAAATCACTTGTTGAAGCTTCCAGAACAATGCTTGAAGAATCCAAATTGCCAACATATTTCTGGGCTGAAGCTGTAAACACTGCATGCTACACTCAGAATATTTCCCTAGTTAATCAGGCAAGATGCATGACTCCCTATCAATTGTTCAAGAACAAGAAGCTAACTCTAAATTTTCTTCATGTCTTTGGCTGCAAATGCTATATATTGAGAAATCAAACTGATAAAAATGGGAAGTTTGATGCTAAAGCAGATGAAGGAATTTTTGTTGGATATGCTCTTGGTAAAGCATATAGAGTCTACAATCTAAGAACCAACATTGTTGTGGAATCAATACATATTGTGTTTGATGATAAAAAGATTGAAGGACTGAAAGATGGAGATTACCATGAAAGCCTCAAATTTGACAATGTGGAGATGGTTAGAGATGACAGTGATGATGAAAGTGATCAAGAAACAGTATCAAAGGATAATACAAAAAAATCTACTACTAATGAAGCACAAAATTCAACATCTGTCGAGTTGTAAAATGCTTCATCCGTCGGGAGACAATCTGCGTTATCCGTCGGTAGACAACCATCTTCATCAGTCGGAACTCAAAATTCACCATCCATCGGGTTATCAAAAGAAGCTGGAAATCAGAATAGATCACCTATAGAAATTTCCCCTTTCTCAAATCAAAGATCCACAAACTCAGGGGGAATTTCTAATAATCAAAACTCAATCACACATCAAGATAACAATGAGGCCTCTTCATCTAGAGCTAATCTACCTCAACAAAGGAAATGGACCAAGGATCACTTCTTTGAGCTCATCATTGGTGATATTTCTTCTAGAGTTCAAACTAGAAGAGCAACTCAAGAAGAATGTCTATACAACAACTTTCTTTCCAAGGAAGAACCAAAGAAGGTAGAAGAAGCTTTGTTAAATCCTGATTGGATTTTAGCTATGCAGGAGGAGCTAAACCAATTTGAAAGGAAAAATATATGGAAGCTGGTGCCCAAGCCTAAAGGAAAGAATCCAATAGACACCAAATGAGTATTCAGAAATAAGATGGATGAAGATGGCATAGTAGTCAGGAACAAAGCCAGATTAGTTGCTAAGGAATATTGTCAACAAGAAGGAATAGATTTTGATGAAACATTTGCTCCTGTTGCAAGACCTGAAGCCATCAGAATTTTCTTACCCTATGCAGCCCAGGACAATTTCATGGTCTATCAAATGGATGTCAAAAGTGCCTTTCTGAATGGAGATTTGGAGGATGGAGTATATGTCAGTCAACCCCCTGGTTTTGAAGATCCAAATTTTCCAGAACATGTTTATTATCTTTTGAAAGCACTTTATGGACTAAAGCAAGCACCTAGAGTCTGGTATGACACTTTATCAAAGTTCCTTTTGGAAAATCACTTCACAAGAGGTACTGTAGATAAAAATTTATTCTTTAGAAATGTTAATGGCTCTATCATACTTGTTCAAATTTATGTAGATGACATTATTTTTGGCTATATAGATGAGAAACTTTGCAAAAAGTTTTCCAAACTGATGCAAAGTAAGTATGAAATGAGTATGATGGGAGAATTAACTTATTTTCTTAATTTGCAAGTTAAGCAAGTTAGTGATGGAATATTCATTAGTTAAACTAAATACATTTTTTATCTTTTAAAGAAGTTTGATCTAGTGGATTGCACATCTGCAAAAACTCCCATGGCTACCGCAACTAAGCTTGAATTAAACACTACTGAAAAGTCTGTGGACATTTTAAGTTATAGGGGCATGGTTGGCTTACTTTTGTACTTAACAACTAGTAGGCCAGATATAATGTTTGCTACATGTTTGTGTGCTAGATTTTAGGCTGACCCTTGAGAATCTCACTTAGTAGCTATTAAGAGAATTTTCAGATATCTCAAAGGAACACCAAAACTTGGCATTTGGTATCCTAGAGACTCTGGTTTTGATCTAACTGGTTACTGAGATGCAGACTATGCTGGTTGTAGAATTGATAGAAAAAGTAGAATAGGAACCTGTCAATTTCTAGGATACAAGGTTGTGTCCTGGTTCAGTAAAAAGCAAAATTCGGTTTCTACTTCTAGAGCTGAAGCTGAATATATTGCTGCTCGCAGTTGCTGTGCACAAATTTTGTGGATGAAAAATCAATTGCTAGACTATGGTTTGCAAGTTGAAAGGATTCCTATTTTCCGTGATAACACAAGTGCAATTTCCATCACTGAAAATCCAATACAACATTCAAGGACAAAGCACAAAGACATCAAGTACCACTTCATAAGGGAACATGTAATGAATGGTACTGTGGAACTACATTTTGTTCCAAGTGAGAAGCAGCTTGCAGATATTTTTACCAAGCCACTGGATGAATCCACCTTTTCAAGGTTGGTAAGTGAGTTAGGTATGCTCAATTATTCTTAAATCTTTATGAGATAATTTGCAAGTTGTAATGAAGCCAGAAATTTATTTAATTTTTCAGTCTTGGATGAAATTTTGGCTAAGTCAAAATTTATATCTCGATGGATGATCGTTATCCATCGAATTTGATCATCCGTGGGAATACTATCTGCTAATAAAAATCATTTATTTTTCTGGAATATTTTATAACTCGACGGATAACAGTTTATCCTCATCCGTCGAAGTGTCTTAATCTTAGCCGTTGATTTCCTTAACCTTATCCATCGAGTATGCTTACTGTTTGTAAGCATAACACGACGGATAATGGGTGGAATTTTTACAGTTTATTTTTAAACGGCTATTTTGGTCAATTTTTATTGGTTACTTTATTGGTTACTTTATTATTTTTGACAGTTATTTTTGAGATAGTATAAAAGGTAAATTCATTTCCATTACTTTTCTTTTATCATTCTCAAATCATCTGCTTCAATTTCTTTTTCCTTCAAAGCACTTACTCTCTCTCTACAAGCTCTTATTCTCTAACAATGGCGCCTGTTGTCAAGATTATGTCTCAAACTTGGTTCATTTATGAGAAGAACAACTCCACAGCTTTAGTAAACAAGGGGATTCAGCAATCTGGTGACTACCACAGAATGATGGATTTTGTGAAGAACTGCAAGCTTAGCTATGCCATGCTGGAATCACCTACTATCTTTTGTGAAGTTGTTGAAGAAATATGGACCACGGCTACATACAACTCAACAGATAAGACCATCACACTCACTATTAAAGGTAAGGAATTCTATATTAATAGTGATGTTATCAAAGCATGTTTCAAAATTCCTGATAATAATGTGACCTCACCACACACAGACACTGATATAGTTAATATGCTTAATTCCATGAACTATGCTCTTTCTACCTCTAAGTTGAGTGACATTAGGAGATTGGGTCTTAGGAAGAAATGGAGTTTCATGTGTGATATAGTGACCAAGGTCTTTTCTGGGAAAATCAGTAATTTTGATTCTGTTAATATTTCCATGCTTAACATGGTCGACATGCTAGTTACAGATAAGTACTTTAATTTTAGTGACCTTGTTCTGTTTGAGTTGGGTTTTAAATTAGGAGAGCTAAATAAGAGAGGCAAAAATGTTTACTATGCTAGATTCTTTATGATGTTAGCTAACCACCTCTCTGAGGGAATTGTGCTTGAGAACCCTAACAACAAATTAGATTGTTGGGTTCAAGAGAGAAGAATCATTGCAGATTTGAACAGGGCAAATCATCACAGAGAAGTACCACTTTTCTATTTCCCTGTAATGGATGCACCTCAGGTAAGTGAGGTAAGTTCATCTATCCCTACTACTATTCCAACCTCACTAGTTTCTTTGAGTTCTAGTGTAGCTATGGCAACTGTGTCAATGACCCAACAGTTGCCTACCCAAGCTACCAAACCAATAACAATTTCAAAATCCAAATCAAAGAAAGCCCCCTCTGGTATCTCTCAAAAGATGCCAGTTACAAAATCCACTAAAACCAAAGAGGGGAGTGTGAAGGTGGGCAAGGTAGGTGAGGGAAAGGGTGAACATAAAAGAAACCCTAAGGATAAGGATGGAGAGTTGAGTGGTTCCAAGCCAAGCCACACTGCAGTTTCCCAACAAACTGCAGTGCTTAAAAAGGATAAAAGCTCACTTCTAGTTGCATCCTCCCAAAAGGATGTAACTATTGAACAAAGCTCTCAACCAAGAGCATAGGCCAAGAGGGTAAGGGACACAAGCTCACCCCAAATTTATGCCAGAAAGAAGAAATCCAAAACCCTTGGGGATGCACAGGGTACACACACTGTGCAAATTGGTGCTAAAGACATAGTCACTGCACCTTCTCAAATTCAGCTTGATGTGGCTCCAATAAATGTGGAGTCACAACCAAAATCTCTAGTAATAGAAGCACCTCACACTCCAAATTCTTCCACAAACTCTCTGGATGTGGATATGTTCAACACATCAATTCCTGATTCCCCTTCTTTAACTTTGTTGGGGAAGCCAAAATTTAATGCAAGCGAGCATCATCTTTTAGATGATTTGTTGGCTCACTTGCCAATTCTTTCAGGAACTGTTGAATCATCTGTGCCCAAAATATTATCAATCAACACAGAGTCCACAATAGTTTCTATTCCAAGTTCATTCACTTCTACTCTCTCGATGGATATTGCTCATCCGTCGAGTAGTGATTGTATCCCGACGAATAAGCTTAACAGCAGTTATCCGTCGGATAACAAAACCACTAGCCCGATGGATATTACTCATCCGTCGAGTGTCTCTGCACAGCTTCAAACTTCATTTATTTTTAGTGCAGAAGAATTAGTGGTTGTACAGTCACTCTTAGGATTGAGGGAAGAGAGTGCTATGAGTGAGAGTTTGGGTTGCTCCCAGGAAAAGGAGAGCAAAAGAGTGAAAATATGCAATCCATTTCTTCAGGATTGGCAAAAGAAAGTGAGAGGAGTCCCACCTTAGATGGTGAAGGTGAGGGTGTGAGGGTGGGGAGCCAGGGTGAGACCCTGATGCAACAAAAGAGAGAACACGAGAGAAATGCAGGTACAGGAGCTATAAGGATGGATGTCATTGCTAGAGAGTTAATGAATGTCCAGGATGCAGACAGGGAAGGACTATCTCAGTAACCTCAAGCTGTTATTGATTTCACCTCCCTTGATGCTGAGGCATTTACTCATCCTGTTCCAACTTATCAACTTCTAGCTGAATAGGGCAATGACAATACAGAAAGGATGCTCAATCTAGTGCATACCACTCAGTCAATGCTGAGAGCTAAGGATGCCATCACAACTTTGCCTTCTACAGCTGGTGATGTGGATTATGAGACTGATGGTTCAGCAGATTTCTTTAGTTATGAAGGTGGAGATAGTGAAGAAGAGACATTGGACATAGAGGGAGAAGTAGGTTCAAAGCCATCATGGGCATTTTCAAAGCACTGTGATGAGCACTACTTCAAGACAACCCTGATTTAACTAATCAATCAGACAATTACTGCTCTTCAAACCTCTACAAATGCCAACACCAAGAAGCTCCTTCAAGCACATCTGGCTTCTCTGCAACTGCAACAGATTCAAGGCTTCCAACATGCTAGAGATGTTAACACCATCAAGGGTGATATTGATGAGTGAAGAAGGCCATTTCAGACAAAATGGATTCTAAGCTTCCAGAAGCCACAATGCTTGACATCAAGAGGCAACTAAGGAAAAATTATGATATTGCAACAAAGATAGATGCTTTGGATACAAGAATGTCATCTATGGAAGCATCTCTAACAGTCATTCATCTTCATCAAGCCCAACAGACAGATTTACTTCAGAAACTAGTGGCTGCTCAAACCTCCTCCTCTACTCAACTTGATGATAACAAAAAGGGGGAGAAAGGACCAAGTGAGGGGGAGAAGCTTCAAATTCAAATCAGTAAAGTACTTGTGCCCACAATTACTTTCACCAAGCCACCAGTAACAAATAGTATAGATCTGATCAATGCAGCAATAACTAATTTAAGAGAAGCTGAAAAGGAGCAGTTAAAGCCAATCAACTGAGAGAAAATTGATGAGGACATATAAAGGAAATTTGGGCTAGTAAAGGAGCCAGTAAAGTCATCCATTCATTACTCTGAAGTCAAACAGATCTCTGTGAATGAAATGAGCATGAATTATCTGGAAAGAGGACAGCCATCCTGCATCAAATCTCCAAAAGCTAAAATTATTCTGAAGCCAAGGGTGAACTATCCAAAATCATCATTAAAGAACCCTTTGGATACAGTGTATGAGATACCTAAACCTGATGAGAAGAAGCTTCTGTTAAGGTCAATTTCCTTCTACAAGGATCCAACTGATTTAGCTTTAAAGAGAAGAATTGCTAAAGTTTTCAGGAATGGGAAATAAATCTGTGTGGTGGCTGGACATCCTCAATTTTCTCAAGCAAAGAGAGAAGAAAAGGCAAGATTGAAGCAAGAAAAGAAGCAAGCTATTCTAGATGCCAAAAAGGCGAAGCAAAAGAAAGAGCAAGCTGCTGTCTCGGCCAAGCTACAAGCTGTGAAACCAACACAACAGGTTCCTTCTCAGCCATCTGGAATCACTGAGTCTCAAGATCCACAGAAGCAAGTTCAATCAGAACAGAAGAAATCTCCAAGACACAAGGAATTGGCCAAAAGAACCAAAAGGAAACTGGATTTTGTTGATAAGGAATTGAAGGATCAGTTTTCTAAGGAATCCACTTCAACTACAAGTCAAGCATCAAAACCCACTGTGGTATTTGAAGACATCAAGGTGGTGGATCCTTACAGAAACATTCATGGTGAACCTATTGTGCCTAAGGATGAACTAATAGATTGGAAAAGCCTACCAATTCCTGACTTTAATTTGCCAATCCTTAGCAAGCCAAAGAGAAGAAAGTCAAGAGCAGTCAAGAAAGTGAAGTTGTCACTTCTCAAATCCAAATCTCTAGTCAAAACTCAATCGAAAGTCAATAAGGGAGATTACATGTACTTGTGTGACATCAAGGAATTCTATGATCTAAATCTCTATCTAGATGAACTAGAAGAAGTGAGAGGAATTGATGCATACAGAAACCTACCTGAAAGGCTAGTTTTCAAGTATAAGGGAGGAAAGGAAATTCAATGGTCACTTCACAGGATCCTTCAAGAAAGCCAAGCTGTACTGATTAAGGTCTATTCATCTTTCAAGAAGAATTTTGGGTTCAATGTAACTGCAAGAAGATTGCTTCTAAAGAAGATTGAAGAACTAAGGAGTTTTAGAGCTAAAGATGCACTCTCAAAGACTCTAATTATCCCTTACACAGGGAGAAGAGTGCATCTAAGGCCCTACTGGCTGATGGAGTTCATGGATGACAAAGGAGTGAGAAGATTTTTCAGACTTGAAGACCAATTGAGCATCTCTAGCAATGACACTCTCTTGGAGATGCAAGAAAAGCTAAATCTCTCAGAATCTGGTGAACTGGAATTCCACAGGAAGCTCCAAAATCAGATAGAAGAAAACAACCGAAAGCTTGGAAAGAGATCCAGACCTTCAAGGAACTAGATAAATCTGCTCAGGCTAGAGGAGCACCTTGAAAATGACTGTGAGCTAAACCTTGTACATTTTGATTATTGAAGCACTTTACAGTTTTATCTATCTACTTTCAAAGTTGTATTTTTAGGGTGTTTTATTATCATCAAGTTTCTCTTAATTTATGGCTACAATTCCAGTAGACATAAATTGAGGGAGATTGTTATGTATATGTTGTGAACTTGATGATTTTATTAACAAAACACCTTGGTAGATTTTACTTAGTGAAAATTGGAGCACGCGACGGATAAGGATTATAGTCCCGACGGATGACTCAATATAATCCTGACGGATGATGATTTATTATCCGTTGAGTGAGTAGCTTAAGTAACAATAAGTCTGTAGCATATTTCTGCATACACCATTGTTTAGATTTTGTAAGTAGTACTCAAGTCATGTTGACTTTATCTAGATATGCAGAATAGGTTGATTAATTGTACATAGATGATGTCTTGTAATCCTGCATAAATTAAATGAAGTCAAGTGCCAGATTGCTACCCGAAGGATAAACAACAATGTCATTCGATGGATGATCAACTAGATAACTTGACGGATGATCATAAACCTGACGAATAAAGAATTCAAACATCCGTTGATAGTGACAACACAGTCACATGCGTCGAGCGTATGCAAATGGAATGTGGAAGCCTATTCAACTGGGTTTTAGAGAACAAAGAAGCATTGCCATTTCCATGCTATTATGAAGATATTCAAAGATGCTGGAATAGAGTAATGAAGTAGCATAGTATTAGACTTGATAGTTTTTGTTTTATTATCCTGTCTTATTACTTTGTAATCTTGGTGATATATAAACCAAGAAGCAGTAAATAGAATAAATAACTAAGCAACCAAGAGAGAAACATTTCTAAGCTGTATTCTTAGCATTTCTCTGCATTCTTAGTTGTTCTACATTTATAAGCAGCTGTGAGCATTTTGCTACACAGAGTTCTCTCGATATATATTATATATCTCTGGTGAATACATTCAAATCCACCAGAAAGTTTTTTAAAGACTTGTGTTTTTAATTACTTGTGTTTTGATTCTTTTGAAGTTATTATTCCGCATTCTGCAAATCAATTCACACTGATATATATATATATATATATATATATATATATATTTAACTTAAAACAATTTTATGTAAGAAAAAGTTTCAAGAATTCCATTCAACCCCCCTTCTGTAATTCTTGTTGAATTGTTAAGGGACTAACGACCTTATTCGAAGATTTTGATACAGATACGATCGTCTCGTCGAGAGCTTCGATTTGACTATTCATACTCCTCCATCGGATTCCAATAATGTCCTCAAATCCCCGTTTGATTGCGAAGAACACGAAGAACACTATTCGTTTCTCTGGATAGTTATAAGATTTTACTGTATAATAATGTTTATCTGTATAAAATAAGGCCCGGTGAAGGCTATTTATATTTACGAGAAATTAGGACCCCGTTGGATCATGTCGGATATAAAAATCCAATACTTAATAGCTAAGAATAAATAAAACTGATCCAAACGGTCCCCGTTTTAGGATAAACATCAAAACCGGACTTTTAAATACAGTTTTGGGGCTCAACGCTTTTGGTTGCATGTATTACGAAAAGATTAGATAGTATTGCACGTACTACGAGAAGATAATATAATAGTTTAATCAAAATATCTTGGATAACGATACTATCCAGATTGCACGTATATCGAGATGATAAAATAATATTTTAATACCTGTAAAACCGACCCGGAATCTTTACCGATAAAACCGTACTCCTGATCGAAAAACTCAAAACACGAAAAGTGTTTGAAATAATCAAATTAGGCTAGAAATCAATTTTCCGAAATATTTCGGTTTGTATATTCCCCACACCATTGAAGTTGCGGGTTTCTGAATAATCACAAATAATTTATATTTAATTAGAAAAATTATCAAATAATTTCGCAAATTATTTATAAAATCATATAACGATCAATATTTCACTTGTAAAATATCTAAATAATATATGGCTCATTCAGAGAATATTAATAATCCAAATTCACAATTATGGCACATAGAAACCACAATAATGGGAAATTATTCACTTATAACTTTACTGAAAATCCATATATAATATTCATAATTTCTTTTCTACTGCTGATACGATCACAACCACATGTATCACTTAATCACATAAAAATTATACTCACTTAAATAATAATTCTGCATTTTAGAAATAATATATGAACTTTGCTTTAGAAAGAAATTTACACATCGATAACATAATAACCTAAATAACATTTTAAAACTTATACAAGCTAGAATAAAATATTAAATTGTATTCCTTTCTTTTTAGGAAAATTACTTTTATAATAATAAATAAATTTTGAAAAGTTCGGGTCATTATATTTATAAATATAATATCAAAATTTTCGAGCAAATTTTTTTTTTAAAAAGAATTTTCTGAGATTAAATGCTTGAACAATAAACCATTAAGCATGCAAATAATTCGATTTTTATGCAACTAAAATTTTGAAATATATATATCGCTATCTCAATTTTATCTAATCGTCTAAGCACAAGATTCTCATATCTAAATATTCGTACACATATGCAATCCACAAGAATCAAATTGCCACACAAGAGAACAAATATATATAGCTCACGAGAATTCATATTATTACACAGAATATATATACACTCATATAATATTCTAAATAATTTTCCGGTTGTCACATTCAAACTAGTACAGTTATGGCTCATGTGCCTGTGGAAGAACAAACACAGGAACACCAACATGGGCCTTCCACAATTGAGACCCTTCCTTCTTTACCATCAGAAAGATGAGTTGATCACTCAATTAGCTACCTCTGTATCCTCCCAAAAGC
The DNA here is from genome assembly GCF_009905375.1 of Apium graveolens. NCBI lineage: Eukaryota > Viridiplantae > Streptophyta > Magnoliopsida > Apiales > Apiaceae > Apium > Apium graveolens. Next base: position 92,657 of record NW_027417789.1, on the reverse strand, counting down.
AGTTATAAAAGGGGGATTAAAATAGACTCTAGAAGCATCCTCTCAACAAGGTGTCTCTCATCTTGTAAAGAATCTGCACCATAACTTCAACACATTCAAGTTTATAAAAGAAGGAATTAGGATGGCAGACAAATTGAGTGCACATCTTTTGAAGCTCCCTCATCTATTCAGGGGGAGCTTCCAACACTCAATTCTCAAATCACAAATCTTATCTCTCAAATTTCTTCTACATATAATGAAACACCTGAATCCAATTCTCAAGTGTTGTCAAAATTAAATGACACAGTTCAAGAGATTGTTCTCACCACCCATAAAACATATTCAGTTGGGGAGAGGCTACACTATGGGGTAGACCTTGATGACACCAACAAAAACACAGGGGTTTCATCAGTTTTTACTGAAGACCCTGTGGTAGTATCAAATGCACCTTCATGTGCAAATCAATCTTCACAGATTGAAAGGTTTGAGGGTAATACTCCCGAGGGGGAGCTATATAAATCCTCTCCAATGCAATTAGAGGTTCCTCATGTAGGGACAACTCCCCTCAAAGCCCCGGCTAAGATTACTTTGTCAATTGAAGCTAGGAGTCTAATTGTCAATGATCCAACCATTGGGGAGACAGTTCAAGCACATTCAGGTGCCAATTCTTTGAAAGAAGAACAATGGTTTGAGGCCATGTACATGATAGTAACCTAGTCAAATGGAGGTTCCCACTATTACTGAACAACACACTGTCACAACCACAGTTTCTACTGTGAGTTCTGAAAGGAATATGTCCTAAGTCCAATCATGTATTAGGATTTAGGAATAACTTTTTATGTAATCTGTTTTGATTTCATTGATATTAATAAAAGACTTGTTTTGTTTTTATTACGGGCTCTATCATACTTGTTCAAATTTATGTAGATGACATTATTTTTGGCTCTACAGATGAGAAACTTTGCAAAAAGTTTGCCAAACTGATGCAAAGTAAGTATGAAATGAGTATGATGGGAGAATTAACTTATTTTCTTGGTTTGCAAGTTAAGCAAGTTAGTGATGGAATATTCATTAGTTAAACTAAATACATTTTTGATCTAATGGATTGCACATCTGCAAAAACTCCCATAGCTACCGCAACTAAGCTTTAATTAAACACTACTGAAAAGTCTGTGGACATTTTAAGTTATAGGGGCATGGTTGGCTCACTTTTGTACTTAACAACTAGTAGGCCAGATATAATGTTTGCTACATGTTTGTGTGCAAGATTTCAGGCTGACCCTTGAGAATCTCACTTAGTAGCTATTAAGAGAATTTTCAGATATCTCAAAGGAACACCAAAACTTGGCATTTGGTATCCTAGAGACTCTGGTTTTTATCTAACTGGTTACTGAGATGCAGACTATGCAGGTTGTAGAATTGATAGAAAAAGTACAATAGGAACCTGTCAATTTCTAGGAGACAAGCTTTTGTCCTGGTTCAGTAAAAAGCAAAATTCAGTTTCTACTTCTAGAGCTGAAGTTGAATATATTACTGCTGGAAGTTGTTGTGCACAAATTTTGTGGATGAAAAATCAATTGCTAGACTATGGTTTGCAAGTTGAAAGGATTCCTATTTTCTGTGATAACACAAGTGCAATTTCCATCACTGAAAATCCAATACAACATTCAAGGACAAAGCACAAAGACATCAAGTACCACTTCATAAGGGAACATGTAATGAATGGTACTGTGGAACTACATTTTGTTCCAAGTGAGAAGCAGCTTGCAGATATTTTTACCAAGCCACTGGATGAATCCACCTTTTCAAGGTTGGTAAGTGAGTTAGGTATGCTCAATTATTCTTAAATATTAATGAGATAATTTGCAAGTTGTAATGAAGCCAGAAATTTATTTAATTTTTCAGTCTTGGATGAAATTTTGGCTAAGTCAAAATTTATATCTCGATGGATGATCGTTATCCATCGAATTTGATCATCCGTGGGAATACTATCTGCTAATAAAAATCATTTATTTTTCTGGAATATTTTATAATTCGACGGATAACAGTTTATCCTCATCCGTCGAATTGTCTTAATCTTAGCCGTTGATTTCCTTAACATTATCCATCGAGTATGCTGACTGTTTGTAAGCATAACACGACGGATAATGGGTGGAATTTTTACAGTTTATTTTTAAACGGCTATTTTGGGCAATTTTTATTGGTTACTTTATTTTACTTTATTATTTTTGACAGTTATTTTTGAGATAGTATAAAAGGTAAATTCATTTCCATTACTTTTCTTTTATCATTCTCAAATCATCTGCTTCAATTTCTTTTTCCTTCAAAGCACTTACTCTCTCTCTGCAAGCTCTTATTCTCTAACAATGGCGCCTGTTGTCAAGATTATGTCTCAAACTGGGTTCATTTATGAGAAGAACAACTTAACGGCTTTAGTAAACAAGGGGATTCAGCAATCTGGTGACTACCACAAAATGATGGATTTTGTGAAGAACTGCAAGCTTAGCTATGCCATGCTGGAATCACCTACTATCTTTTGTGAAGTTGTTGAAGAAATGTGGACCACGGCTACATACAACTCAACAGATAAGACCATCACACTCACTATTAAAGGTAAGGAATTCTATATTAATAGTGATGTTATCAAAGCATGTTTCAAAATTCCTGATAATAATGTGACCTCACCACACACAGACACTGATATAGTTAATATGCTTAATTTCATGAACTATGCTCTTTCTACCTCTAAGTTGGGTGACATGAGGAGATTGGGTCTTAGGAAGAAATGGAGTTTCATGTGTGATATAGTGACCAAGGTCTTTTCTGGGAAAATCAGTAATTTTGATTCTGTTAATATTTCCATGCTTAACATGCTCGACATGCTAGTTACAGATAAGTACTTTAATTTTAGTGACCTTGTTCTGTTTGAGTTGGGTTTTAAATTAGGAGAGCTAAATAAGAGAGGCAAAAATGTTTACTATGCTAGATTCTTTATGATGTTAGCTAACCACCTCTCTGAGGGAATTGTGCTTGAGAACCCTAACAACAAATTAGATTGTTGGGTTCAAGAGAGAAGTATCATTGCAGATTTGAACAAGGCAAATCATCACAGAGAAGTGCCACTTTTCTATTTCCCTGTAATGGATGCACCTCAGGTAAGTGAGGTAAGTTCATCTATCCCTACTACTATTCCAACCTCACTAGTTTCTTTGAGTTCTAGTGTAGCTATGACAACTGTGTCAATGACCCAACAGTTGCCTACCCAAGCTACCAAACCAATGACAATTTCAAAATCCAAATCAAAGAAAGCCCCCTCTGGTATCTCTCAAAAGATGCCAGTTGCAAAATCCACTAAAACCAAAGAGGGGAGTGTGAAGGTGGGAAAGGTAGGTGAGGGAAAGGGTGAACATAAAAAAAACCCTAAGGATAAGGATGGAGAGTTGAGTGGTTCCCAGCCAAGCCACACTGCAGTTTCTCAACAAACTGCAGTGCTTAAAAAGGATAAAAGCTCACTTCTAGTTGCATCCTCCCAAAAGGATGTAACTATTGAACAAAGCTCTCAACCAAGAGCACAGGCCAAGAGGGTAAGGGACACAAGCTCACCCCAAACTTATGCCAGAAAGAAGAAATCCAAAACCCTTGGGGATGCACAGGGTACACACGCTGTGTAAATTGGTGCTAAAGACACAGTCACTGCACCTTCTCAAATTCAGCTTGATGTGGCTCCAATAAATGTGGAGTCACAGCCAAAATCTCTAGTAATAGAAGTACCTCACACTCGAAATTCTCCCACAAACTCTCTGGATGTTGATATGATCAACACATCAATTCCTGATTCCCCTTCTTTAACTTTGTTGGGGAAGCCAAAATTTAATGCAAGTGAGCATCATCTTTTAGATGATTTGTTGGCTCACTTGCCAATTCTTTCAGGAACTGTTAAATCATATGTGCCTAAAATATCATCAATCAGCACAGAGTCCACAATATTTTCTATTCCAAGTCCATTCACTTCTACTCTCTCGATGGATATTGCTCATCCGTCGAGAGGCAAAAATGTTTACTATGCTAGATTCTTTATGATGTTAGCTAACCACCTCTTTGAGGGAATTGTGCTTGAGAACCCTAACAACAAATTAGATTGTTGGGTTCAAGAGAGAAGAATCATTGCAGATTTGAACAGGGCAAATCATCACAGAGAAGTGCCACTTTTCTATTTCCCTGTAATGGATGCACCTCAGGTAAGTGAGGTAAGTTCATCTATCCCTACTACTATTCCAACCTCACTAGTTTCTTTGAGTTCTAGTGTAGCTATGACAACTGTGTCAATGACCCAACAGTTGCCTACCCAAGCTACCAAACCAATGACAATTTCAAAATCCAAATCAAAGAAAGCCCCCTCTGATATCTCTCAAAAGATGCCAGTTGCAAAATCCACTAAAACCAAAGAGGGGAGTGTGAAGGTGGGAAAGGTAGGTGAGAGAAAGGGTGAACATAAAAAAAACCCTAAGGATAAGGATGGAGAGTTGAGTGGTTCCCAGCCAAGCCACACTGCAGTTTCTCAACAAACTGCAGTGCTTAAAAAGGATAAAAGCTCACTTCTAGTTGCATCCTCCCAAAAGGATGTAACTATTGAACAAAGCTCTCAACCAAGAGCACAGGCCAAGAGGGTAAGGGACACAAGCTCACCCCAAACTTATGCCAGAAAGAAGAAATCCAAAACCCTTGGGGATGCATAGGGTACACACGCTGTGTAAATTGGTGCTAAAGACACAGTCACTGCACCTTCTCAAATTCAGCTTGATGTGGCTCTAATAAATGTGGAGTCACAGCCAAAATCTCTAGTAATAGAAGTACCTCACACTCGAAATTCTCCCACAAACTCTCTGGATGTTGATATGATCAACACATCAATTCCTGATTCCCCTTCTTTAACTTTGTTGGGGAAGCCAAAATTTAATGCAAGTGAGCATCATCTTTTAGATGATTTGTTGGCTCACTTGCCAATTCTTTCAGGAACTGTTAAATCATCTGTGCCTAAAATATCATCAATCAGCACAGAGTCCACAATATTTTCTATTCCAAGTTCATTCACTTCTACTCTCTCGATGGATATTGCTCATCCGTCGAGTAGTGATTGTATCCCGACGAATAAGCTTAACAGCAGATATCCGTCGGATAACAAAACCACTAGCCCAATGGATATTACTCATCTGTCGAGTGTCTCTGCACAGCTTCAAACTTCATTTATTTTTAGTGCAGAAGAATTAGTGGTTGTACAGTCACTCTTAGGATTGAGGGCAGAGAGTGCTATGAGTGAGAGTTTGGGTTGCTCCCAGGAAAAAGGAGAGCAAAAGAGTGAAAATATGCAATCCATTTCTTCAGGAGCTATAAGGATGGATGTCATTGCTAGAGAGTTAATGAATGTCCAGGATGCAGACAGGGAAGGACTATCTCAGTAACCTCAAGATGTTATAGATTCCACCTCCCTTGATGCTGAGGCATTTACTCACCCTGTTCCAACTTATCAACTTCTAGCTGAATAGGGCAATGATAATGCAGAAAGGATGCTCAATCTAGTGCATACCACTCAGTCAATGCTAAGAGCTAAGGATGTCATCACAACTTTACATTCTACAGCTGGTGATGTGGATTATGAGACTAGTGGTTCAGCAGATTTCTTTGGTGATGAAGGTGGAGATAATGAAGAAGAGGCATTGGACATAGGGGGAGAAGTAGGTTCAAAGCCATCATGGGCATTTTCAAAGCACTGTGATGAGCACTACTTCAAGACAACCCTGATTCAACTAATCAATCAGACAATTACTGCTCTTCAAACCTCTACAAATGCCAACACCAAGAAGCTCCTTCAAGCACATCTGGCTTCTCTGCAACTGCAACAGATTCAAGGCTTCCAGCATGCTAGAGATGTTAACACCATCAAGGGTGATATTGATGAGTGAAGAAGGCCATTTCAGACAAAATGGATTCTAAGCTTCCAGAAGCCACAATGTTTGACATCAAGAGGCAACTAAGGAAAAATTCTGATATTGCAACACAGATAGATGCTTTGGATACAAGAATGTCAGCTATGGAAGCATCTCTAACAGTCATTCATCTTCATCAAGCCCAACAAACAGATTTACTTCAGAAACTAGTGGCTGCTCAAACCTCCTCCTCTACTCAACTTGATGATAACAAAAAGGGGGAGAATGGACCAAGTGAGGGGGAGAAGCTTCAAATTCAAATCAGTAAAGTACTTGTGCCCACAATTACTTTCACCAAGCCACCAGTAACAAATAGTATAGATCTGATCAATGCAGCAACAATAAATTTAAGAGAAGCTGAAAAGGAGCAGTTAAAGCCAATCAACTGAGAGAAAATTATTGAGGACATATAAAGGAAATTTGGGCCAGTAAAGGAGCCAGTAAAGTCATCCATTCATTACTCTGAAGTCAAACAGATCTCTGTGAATGAAATGAGCATGAATTATCTAGAAAGAGGACAGCCATCCTGCATCAAATCTCCAAAAGCTGAAATTATTCTGAAGCCAAGGGTGAACTATCCAAAATTATCATTAAAGAACCCTTTGGATACAGTGTATGAGACACCTAAACCTGATGAGAAGAAGCTTCTGTTAAGGTCAATTGCCTTCTACTATCTTTTGTGAAGTTGTTGAAGAAATGTGGACCACGGCTACATACAACTCAACAGATAAGACCATCACACTCACTATTAAAGGTAAGGAATTCTATATTAATAGTGATGTTATCAAAGCATGTTTCAAAATTCCTGATAATAATGTGACCTCACCACACACAGACACTGATATAGTTAATATGCTTATTTTCATGAACTATGCTCTTTCTACCTCTAAGTTGAGTGACATGAGGAGATTGGGTCTTAGGAAGAAATGGAGTTTCATGTGTGATATAGTGACCAAGGTCTTTTCTGGGAAAATCAGTAATTTGATTCTGTTAATATTTCCATGCTTAACATGCTCGACATGCTAGTTACAGATAAGTACTTTAATTTTAGTGACCTTGTTCTGTTTGAGTTGGGTTTTAAATTAGGAGAGCTAAATAAGAGAGGCAAAAATGTTTACTATGCTAGATTCTTTATGATGTTAGCTAACCACCTCTCTGAGGGAATTGTGCTTGAGAACCCTAACAGCAAATTAGATTGTTGGGTTCAAGAGAGAAGAATCATTGCAGATTTGAACAGGGCAAATCATCACAAAGAAGTGCCACTTTTCTATTTCCCTGTAATGGATGCACCTTAGATAAGTGAGGTAAGTTCATCTATCCCTACTACTATTCTAACCTCACTAGTTTCTTTGAGTTCTAGTGTAGCTATGACAACTGTGTCAATGACCCAACAGTTGCCTACCCAAGCTACCAAACCAATAACAATTTCAAAATCCAAATCAAAGAAAGCCCCCTCTGGTATCTCTCAAAAGATGCCAGTTGCAAAATCCACTAAAACCAAAGAGGGGAGTGTGAAGGTGGGAAAGGTAGGTGAGGGAAAGGGTGAACATAAAAAAAACCCTAAGGATAAGGATGGAGAGTTGAGTGGTTCCCAGCCAAGCCACACTGCAGTTTCTCAACAAACTGCAGTGCTTAAAAAGGATAAAAACTCACTTCTAGTTGCATCCTCCCAAAAGGATGTAACTATTGAACAAAGCTCTCAACCAAGAGCACAGGCCAAGAGGGTAAGGGACACAAGCTCACCCCAAACTTATGCCAGAAAGAAGAAATCCAAAACCCTTGGGGATGCACAGGGTACACACACTGTGTAAATTGGTGCTAAAGACACAGTCACTGCACCTTCTCAAATTCAGCTTGATGTGGCTCCAATAAATGTGGAGTCACAACCAAAATCTCTAGTAATAGAAGTACCTCACACTCCAAATTCTCCCACAAACTCTCTGGATGTGGATATGATCAACACATCAATTCCTGATTCCCCTTCTTTAACTTTGTTGGGGAAGCCAAAATTTAATGCAAGTGAGCATCATCTTTTAGATGATTTGTTGGCTCACTTGCCAATTCTTTCAGGAACTGTTAAATCATCTGTGCCTAAAATATCATCAATCAGCACAGAGTCCACAATATTTTCTATTCCAAGTTTATTCACTTCTACTCTCTCGATGGATATTGCTCATCCGTCGAGTAGTGATTGTATCCCGACGAATAAGCTTAACAGCAGTTATCCGTCGGATAACAAAACCACTAGCCCGATGGATATTACTCATCCGTCGAGTGTCTCTGCACAGCTTCAAACTTCATTTATTTTTAGTGCAGAAGAATTAGTGGTTGTACAGTCACTCTTAGGATTGAGGGCAGAGAGTGCTATGAGTGAGAGTTTGGGTTGCTCCCAGGAAAAAGGAGAGCAAAAGAGTGAAAATATGCAATCCATTTCTTCAGGAGCTATAAGGATGGATGTCATTGCTAGAGAGTTAATGAATGTCCAGGATGCAGACAGGGAAGGACTATCTCAGTAACCTCAAGATGTTATAGATTGCACCTCCCTTGATGCTGAGGCATTTACTCACCCTGTTCCAACTTATCAACTTCTAGCTGAATAGGGCAATGATAATGCAGAAAGGATGCTCAATCTAGTGCATACCACTCAGTCAATGCTAAGAGCTAAGGATGTCATCACAACTTTGCATTCTACAGCCGGTGATGTGGATTATGAGACTAGTGGTTCAGCAGATTTCTTTGGTGATGAAGGTGGAGATAGTGAAGAAGAGGCATTGGACATAGGGGGAGAAGTAGGTTCAAAGCCATCATGGGCATTTTCAAAGCACTGTGATGAGCACTACTTCAAGACAACCCTGATTCAACTAATCAATCAGACAATTACTGCTCTTCAAACCTCTACAAATGCCAACACCAAGAAGCTCCTTCAAGCACATCTGGCTTCTCTGCAACTACAACAGATTCAAGGGTTCCGGCATGCTAGAGATATTAACACCATCAAGGGAGATATTGATGAGTGAAGAAGGCCATTTCAGACAAAATGGATTCTAAGCTTCCAGAAGCCACAATGCTTGACATCAAGAGGCAACTAAGGAAAAATTCTGATATTGCAACACAGATAGATGCTTTGGATACAAGAATGTCAGCTATGGAAGCATCTCTAACAGTCATTCATCTTCATCAAGCCCAACAAACAGATTTACTTCAGAAACTAGTGGCTGCTCAAACCTCCTCCTCTACTCAACTTGATGATAACAAAAAGGGGGAGAATGGACCAAGTGAGGGGGAGAAGCTTCAAATTCAAATCAGTAAAGTACTTGTGCCCACAATTACTTTCACCAAGCCACCAGTAACAAATAGTATAGATCTGATCAATGCAGCAACAATAAATTTAAGAGAAGCTGAAAAGGAGCAGTTAAAGCCAATCAACTGAGAGAAAATTATTGAGGACATATAAAGGAAATTTGGGCCAGTAAAGGAGCTAGTAAAGTCATCCATTCATTACTCTGAAGTCAAACAGATCTCTGTGAATGAAATGAGCATGAATTATCTGGAAAGAGGACAGCCATCCTACATCAAATCTCCAAAAGCTGAAATTATTCTGAAGCCAAGGGTGAACTATCCAAAATTATCATTAAAGAACCCTTTGGATACAGTGTATGAGACACCTAAACCTGATGAGAAGAAGCTTCTGTTAAGGTAAATTGCCTTCTACAAGGATCCAGCTGATTTAGCTTTAAAGAGAAGAATTGCTAAAGTTTTCAGGAATGGGAAATAAATCTGTGTGGTGGCTGGACATCCTCAATTTGCTCAAGCAAAGAGAGAAGAAAAGGCAAGATTGAAGCAAAAAAGAAGTAAGCTATTCTAGATGCCAAAAAGGCGAAGCAAAAGAAAGAGCAAGCTGCTGTCTCGGCCAAGCTACAAGCTGTGAAACCAACACAACAGGTTCCTTCTCAGCCATCTGGAATCACTGAGTCTCAAGATCCACAGAAGCAAGTTCAATCAGAACAGAAGAAATCTCCAAGACACAAGGAATTGGCCAAAAGAACCAAAAGGAAACTGGATTTTGTTGATAAGGAATTGAAGGATCAGTTTTCTAAGGAATCCACTTCAACTACAAGTCAAGCATCAAAACCCACGGTGGTATTTGAAGACATCAAGGTGGTGGATCCTTACAGAAACATTCATGGTGAACCTATTATGCCTAAGGATGAACCAATAGATTGGAAAAGCCTACCAATTCCTGACTTCAATTTGCCAATCCTTAGCAAGCCCAAGAGAACAAAGTCAAGAAAGTGAAGCTGTCACCTCTCAAATCCAAATCTCTAGTCAAAGCTCACTCGAAAGTCAATAAGGGAGATTACATGTACTTGTGTGACATCAAGGAATTCTATGATCTAAATCTCTATCTAGATGAACTAGAAGAAGTGAGAGGAATTGATGCATACAGAAACCTACCTGAAAGGCTAGTTTTCAAGTATAAGGGAGGAAAGGAAATTCAATGGACACTTCATAGGATCCTTCAAGAAAGCCAAGCTGTACTGATTAAGGTCTATTCATCTTTCAAGAATAATTTTGGGTTCAATGTAACTGCAAAAAGATTGGTTCTAAAGAAGATTGAAGAACTGAGGAGTTTTAGAGCTAAAGATGCACTCCCAAAGACTCTAATTATCCCTTACACAGGGAGAAGAGTGCATCTAAGGCCCTACTGGCTGATGGAGTTCATGGATGACAAAGGAGTGAGAAGATTTTTCAGACTAGAAGACCAATTGAGCATCTCTAGTAATGACACTCTCTTGGAGATGCAAGAAAAGCTAAATCTCTCAGAATCTGGTGAACTGGAATTCCACAGGAAGCTCCAAAATCAGATAGAAGAAAACAACCGAAAGCTTGGAAAGAGATCCAGACCTTCAAGGAACTAGATAAATCTGCTCAGGCTAGAGGAGCACCTTGAAAATGACTGTGAGCTAAACCTTGTACATTTTGATTATTGAAGCACTTTACAGTTTTATCTATCTACTTTCAAAGTTGTATTTTTAGGGTGTTTTATTATCATCAAGTTTCTCTTAATTTATGGCTATAATTCCAGTAGACATAAATTGGGGGAGATTGTTGTGTATATGTTGTGAACTTGATGATTTCATTAACAAAACACCTTGGTAGATTTTACTTAGTGAAAATTGGAGCACGCGACGGATAAGGATTATAGTCCCGACGGATGACTCAATATAATCCTGACGGATGACTTAATATAATCCTGACGGATGATGATTTATTATCCATTGAGTGAGTAGCTTATGTAATAATAAGTCTGTAGCACATTTCTGCATACACCATTGTTTAGATTTTGTAAGTAGTACTGAAGTCATGTTGACTTTATCTAGATATGCAGAATAGGTTGATTAATTGTACATAAATGATGTCTTGTAATCCTGCATAAATGAAATGAAGTCAAGTGCCAGATTGCTACCCGACGGATAAACAACAATGACATTCGATGGATGATCAACTAGATAACTCGACGGATGATCATGAACCTGACGAATAAAGAATTCAAACATCCGTTGATAGTGACAACACAGTCACATGCGTCGAGCGTATGCAAATGGAATGTGGAAGACTATTCAACTGGGTTTTAGAGAACAAAGAAGCATTGCCATTTCCATGCTATTATGAAGATATTTAAAGATGCTGAAATAGAGTAATGAAGTAGCATAGTATTAGACTTGATAGTTTTTGTTTTATTATCCTGTCTTATTACTTTGTAATCTTGGTGATATATAAACCAAGAAGCAGTAAATAGAATAAATAACTAAGCAACCAAGAGAGAAACATTTCTAAGCTGTATTCAAATCCACCAGAAAGTTTTTTAAAGACTTGTGTTTTTAATTACTTGTGTTTTGATTCTTTTGAAGTTATTATTCCGCATTCTGCAAATCAATTCACACTTATATATATATATATATTTAACTTGAAACAATTTTATGTAAGAAAAAGTTTCAAGAATTCCATTCAACCCCCCTTCTGTAATTCTTGTTGAATTGTTAAGGGACTAACGACCTTATTCGAAGATTTTGATACAGATACGATCGTCTCGTCGAGAGCTTCGATTTGACTATTCATACGCCTCCATCGGATTCCAATAATGTCCTCAAATCCCCGTTTGATTGCGAAGAACACGAAGAACACTATTCGTTTCTCTGGATAGTTATAAGATTTTACTGTATAATAATGTTTATCTGTATAAAATAAGGCCCGGTGAAGGCTATTTATATTTACGAGAAATTAGGACCCCTTGGATCATGTCGGATATAAAAATCCAATACTTAATAGCTAAGAATAAATAAAACTGATCCAAACGGTCCCCGTTTTAGGATAAACATCAAAACCGGACTTTTAAATACAGTTTTGGGGCTCAACGCTTTTGGTTGCATGTATTACGAAAAGATTAGATAGTATTGCACGTACTACGAGAAGATAATATAATAGTTTAATCAAAATATCTTGGATAACGATACTATCCAGATTGCATGTATATCGAGATGATAAAATAATATTTTAATACCTGTAAAACCGACCCGGAATCTTTACCGATAAAACCGTACTCCTGATCGAAAAACTCAAAACACGAAAAGTGTTTGAAATAATCAAATTAGGCTAGAAATCAATTTTCCGAAATATTTCGGTTTGTATATTCCCCACACCATTGAAGTTGCGGGTTTCTGAATAATCATAAATAATTTATATTTAATTAGAAAAATTATCAAATAATTTCGCAAATTATTTATAAAATCATATAACGATCAATATTTCACTTGTAAAATATCTAAATAATATATGGCTCATTCAGAGAATATTAATAATCCAAATTCACAATTATGGCACATAGAAACCACAATAATGGGAAATTATTCACTTATAACTTTACTGAAAATCCATATATAATATTCATAATTTCTTTTCTACTGCTGATACGATCACAACCACATGTATCACTTAATCACATAAAAATTATACTCACTTAAATAATAATTCTGCATTTTAGAAACAATATATGAACTTTGCTTTAGAAAGAAATTTACACATCGATAACATAATAACCTAAATAACATTTTAAAACTTATACAAGCTAGAATAAAATATTAAATTGTATTCCTTTCTTTTTAGGAAAATTACTTTTATAATAATAAATAAATTTTGAAAAGTTCGGGTCATTATATTTATAAATATAATATCAAAATTTTCGAGCAAATTTTTTTTTTAAAAAGAATTTTCTGAGATTAAATGCTTGAACAATAAACCATTAAGCATGCAAATAATTCGATTTTTATGCAACTAAAATTTTGAAATATATATATCGCTATCTCAATTTTATCTAATCGTCTAAGCACAAGATTCTCATATCTAAATATTCGTACACATATGCAATCCACAAGAATCAAATTGCCACACAAGAGAACAAATATATATAGCTCACGAGAATTCATATTATTACACAGAATATATATACACTCATATAATATTCTAAATAATTTTCCGGTTGTCACATTCAAACTAGTACAGTTATGGCTCATGTGCCTGTGGAAGAACAAACACAGGAACACCAACATGGGCCTTCCACAATTGAGACCCTTCCTTCTTTACCATCAGAAAGATGAGTTGATCACTCAATTAGCTACCTCTGTATCCTCCCAAAAGCAGTTATAAAAGGGGGATTAAAATAGACTCTAGAAGCATCCTCTCAACAAGGTGTCTCTCATCTTGTAAAGAATCTGCACCATAACTTCAACACATTCAAGTTTATAAAAGAAGGAATTAGGATGGCAGACAAATTGAGTGCACATCTTTTGAAGCTCCCTCATCTATTCAGGGGGAACTTCCAACACTCAATTCTCAAATCACAAATCTTATCTCTCAAATTTCTTCTACATATAATGAAACACTTGAATCCAATTCTCAAGTATTGTCAAAATTAAATGACACAGTTCAAGAGATTGTTCTCACCACCCATAAAACATATTCAGGTGGGGAGAGGCTACACTATGGGGTAGACCTTGATGACACCAACAAAAACACAGGGGTTTCATCAGTTTTTACTGAAGACCCTGTGGTAGTATCAAATGCACCTTCATGTGCAAATCAATCTTCACAGATTGAAAGGTTTGAGGGTAGTACTCCCGAGGGGGAGCTATATAAATCCTCTCCAATTCAATTAGAGGTTCCTCATGTAGGGACAACTCCCCTCAAAGCCCCGGCTATGATTACTTTGTCAATTGAAGCTAGGAGTCCAATTGTCAATGATCCAACCATTGGGGAGACAGTTCAAGCACCTTCAGGTGCCAATTCTTTGAAAGAAGAACAATGGTTTGAGGCCATGGTACATGATAGTAACCTAGTCAAATGGAGGTTCCCACTATTACTGAACAACACACTGTCACAACCACAGTTTCTACTGTGAGTTCTGAAAGGAATATGTCCTAAGTCCAATCATGTATTAGGATTTAGGAATAACTTTTTATGTAATCTGTTTTGATTTCATTGATATTAATAAAAGACTTGTTTTGTTTTTATTACGGGCTCTATCTATTTAAGTGTTTAAATAAGATATACCATAGTTTAGAGTAAAGCTTTTTATGGATTATGATGAGATCATAATAGTGAGACCTAAAAGATGATAACTCTAAACTTAAATAGTTCATGGTCGTAGGATTACTAACTGGTAATTAATAATCCGCAAAGATCAGTACATACTATGTTTGCTTCATTATGAAGGATGTATGTTCTCATAGACATTTGTGTGGTGACACTATAGCTAGTATGTAGGTGCTTATTATAGAATAAGTTCACTGAACATGACTCGCCCAGCTGAACAACTGATGGAGTTCACTCACGTGTCAGCAGTTGTTCACATAGTGATAGTTGTACAAGTATCCTTAGACTTGAGGTCATCATAGTCATCTTGTGTACACTGAACTATGCTTTGGTTTAGTTCTTAGTCTCCAGGGACAATTATTAGGGCTCTACTGGGTATAGGAATTTGTACACGAAGATAATGTATGATCAATAAAGGATCTACCCCTTCCAGTGAATGAAGCGAATGTTCAAGGCTGATCCACTTATGCTAGTTCAGGAATCTCTGGCCAGAGTGAATGAAATTAGAAAGGAGTTTCTAATTTGTATAGAACTAAGCATAGTAAATGGTAACCAAGTGATTGAATTAGATAGGCTTGACACGAGATCCAGGCCTTGTATTTAATCGGGACATTGTAGGGTAGAAGGAGTTTATTGTACGGTAACTATTCACTGAATAGGTTCTTGGTATTCTAAGCAGTGAATTCATATTATCCGGATAGTCGTGATATGCTGAGAAGTATCCCTCACGATGTAGAATAAATGTGATTAATTAATTAATCATATTTAATAAATTAGAGAATTTATATAAATAATGATAAAATAGTTTTATTATTATTTATTTCTACTACTGGCTTAATATTGAACCTACAGGGTCACACCATAAAAAGAGAATGATTTAATGGTGGAGGAATTAATTAATAATGGCTAATAATTATTTATTTGCGAAATAAATAATTGGCAAATTTAATAATTGATTAAATGAGATTTAATTGATTATAAATTAATTAAGAAAAGTTCTTAATATTATTAATTAAGGATTTAATTTTTGGAAATTAAATCAAGAGATAGAATTATTTCTAAAGTGTTTAGAAAAAGGATTAATAATTAAAAGGTGTTTTAATTATTAATGAGAATAATAAATGGGATAATAATAATAATATTTATGGGAAAATTTCAGCTGAAAATTTTGCCTATAAATACACTATTATAGACCCTATTTCTATTCTAACCCAAAAAAACCCCAAAACCCAAAAAGTTTGGAAAACTCAATTCTCTCCACCTCCTTCCTCCTCCTTAACATCGTTTTCTTGGTGGATACCGGTGGAGTGCTTCACACTTGAGGAGCAACTGCTAAGGATCTCTGATCGTTGTCTCCGAATTATTTTAAAGGTTAGATTCGATCCCTATGTTTTTACCACGATTTATATGCTTTTTATTTGGATTTTATATGTGCGAAAGTGTTTTGCCATGCCCCGCTGCGTTTTAAATCCAACAAGTTCAACTGTGATTCTAATCACAGGGTTACCTACCACCTCTTCACAACCTAGTATAGTGAAATTGTTACCGAATTATTGATGTTTATTCATGTTTATATATGTGATATATGCTTAGTTTATCATGCGATGATAGATTTAGGTGAACTTAAATGAACATAAGGCGTTTGTTAGACAACCTAGTATAGTGAAATTGTTTCATAACCTTAATAACAATATTATGAATACAATCATGAGATTCTTGTGTTTGTGAAACACGTAATTGAATATGAATTTTCGATATGAGAGAAAGGATGATTCTGTCAACAACAAATTTCTATCTGTAAGAAAGGGTTATTAAGTGACGCCTCTTGACAATGCTCCACCCGATCTGGGAATCATCTGATTATTGATTATTGATTTGAAATATTTAATTTAAAAGGAAGAATTTCTTTATAATATGATTATGATTGTAACGTAATATAATCTCTCTAAAATTAAATAATATCAAGTAGTAATTGGCCAATGACACAACGGGCTTGTGTCGGTCATAGCCTTCCAACATGATAGAAAGTAGTTCTTATTTTTAAATCATTGTCGTTTCGTGCCACAGCCGAGGGCTTTGATTTCGAAATAAGAAATACTTGTCTATTACATAGAGATGTGTACATTGAATAAGAATCTAAAGGTCGTTACGTGCCACAGCCGTGGGCCTTTGGGGACTGATTCAATTGTACGGAATGTTGGGTTAGACTTGACTTAGAATATTGAGTTTGTCGAGCCACAGTCGTGACTCAATTATTCAAGAGGCTAAAGTTTGATTAGGGAATAACATTAGATGTAATTGACAAGAGTTGTCTGCCTATTGAACATTACATGGCGTTTCGTGCCACAGCCGGGGTTGTGTAATGGAATGTAGGATCCCTATTCCCACTAGCATTATGAATGCTTATTTTTCACGTAGGGGGTTGAATAAATTAGATAAACTAGTGGGAGCCACTTATGAATAAAGACCCGATTCATATAGTGTTTTGAAATGAAATCGAATATTTGCTAAGTGTTGTTATGTGTTTATCATTTACAGATTTACTTTGTACGTTATGTCTTCTGCACTATCACTCAGGAGCATACTAGATGCTCACAAATTGACTGGTCCTAATTATGCTGACTGGCTTCGAAACTTGAGAATTGTTCTCAGGATTGAGAAGCTGGAATACGTGATTGACTCACCTAAGCCTACTGAACCTGCCAGTGATGCACATAATGATGAACATGTTGTGTATCGTAAGTGGATAGATGATGCAAATGTTGCTCAATGCATCATGCTATCTTCCATGAACATTGAGCTACAGAAGCAACATGAGCATATGGATGCTCACACTATCCTAATGCATCTACAAGAGTTGTATGATGTGGAGGGGAGGATAGCTCGATATGAGATATCGAAGGAGTTGTTCGGTTGTAGGATGTCTAAGGGATCATCTGTGAATGACCATGTACTTAAGATGATCAATTTGATTGAACGTCTTGGACAATTTGGTTTTGCCATGGATGGGGAGCTGAGCCAAGACTTGGTCTTGCAATCGCTTCCGAGTTCGTTCTCGCAGTTTGTTGTGAACTTTCACATAAATAAGTTGGATGTCAGCCTGCCTGAACTCCACAACATGTTGAAGACTGCGGAATCGAATTTTCCCCTAAGAAGAGTTCTGTTCTTCTAATTGGTGAAGGTTCCAATCCTAAGAAAAGGAAGAGGAACTCTTCCAAGAAGAAGAAAGTAGGTGAGAAAACGCCGGTTCCACCAAAAGCTGAAGACCCCAAGAGCAAAGTTGTTCGCTTTCACTGTAACAAGGTGGGGCACTGGAAGAGGAACTGCAAGGTTTATCTTGCAGAATTGAATAAGAAGAAGGGTAGTGAGACTACCGCTTCTGATTCAGGTATGTTCATGATAGAAGTGAATATGTCATTAAATCAAATTTCTACTTGGGTATTAGATACCGCCTGTGGTTCTCAAATCTGCAATTTGTTGCAGGGACCAAGGAAAAGTAGGACTCTTGAGGAAGAGGAGGTGATTCTACTGATGGGAAATGGAGCAAGAGTTGCTGCTGAAGATGTAGAATCATTTTATTTACATATGCCTACGGGCAAGACTATTGTTTTAAATAATTGTTATTTTGTTCCCTCGATTGTGAGGAATATTATTCCCATGTTAGACTTGGCTGGATTTTCATTTATTATTGAGAATAATGAATGTTCTATTCTTAGAGATAATATTCTTTATGGACGTGGTGCTTTAAATAATGGTCTGTATATATGTGACATAATTTACTTCAGATTGAACAAACTAATAAAAGAAAAGGGATGATGAAAATCTCACTCTATAGTGGCACTGCAGTCTCCATTTAGTAGACATGGAGAGAGGACTGCAAATTTGCTAGGAATGGTACACACAGATGTATGTGGACCAATGTCTAAGCAAGCCATGGGTGGATTTTCATACTTCATTACTTTCATAGATGATAGATCTAGATTCGGATATGTGTTTGATGAAACACAAGTCTGAAGCCCTTTGAAAAGTTCAAAGAGTATAAGTATGAAGTGGAGAAACAAACCAAACATAGTATTATAATTCTTCGATTAGATCGAGGTGGTGAATACTTTAATGGAGTGTTTCTAGATTATCTCAAAGTAAATGGTATAGTCTCCCAGTGGACTCCTCCAGATTGGTATCTGAAAGGAGAAATCGAACTTTGTTAGACATAGTTCAGTCCATGATGAGCTATGCAAATCTTCCAGTATTCCTATGGGGTTATGCATTGGAAACCTCAGCATATTTACTGAATATGGTGCCTTCCAAAATCTGTTCCTCAAACTTCGTATGAGATATGGAAAGAAAGGAAACCGAGTCTTAAACACGTTAAGATTTGGGGATGTCCATCTTATGTTAAGAAAGTTGACCCAGATAACCTGGAATATCGATCCGTAAAATATAGTTTTGTGGGATATCCTAAAGAGACTTTAGGGTATTACTTTTGCACCGATCATCGGGTGTTTGTCTCCAGACATGCTACCTTCTTGGAAAATGAGTTTATCCTTGAAGGAAACAGTGAGAGCAAAATTGAACTTGATGAAGTTCAAGAAGCACAAACTACTACAGATCGAGTGGAAACACCTGTTCTGACTGAACAACCTTTTGTGGAACAGCCCATTCATAGATCAGGGAGAGTGTCTCGCCAACCTGAGAGGTATTATGGCCTTGTCATTGAGAATGACAATGAGTTGTCAATCATTGATGATGACGACCCTGTAACTTATAATGAGGCTATGAGTAATATAGACTCAGAGAAATGGCATAGTGCCATGAAATCCGGAATGAAATCTATGTATACGGGATACAAAAGAATGATTAGAGCAGATGGGCCAGGTGTAGACCTTTAAGGCCAGGCTTGTGGTAAAAGAATTCAAACAAAGGCAATGGATTGACTTTGATGAAACCTTTTACCTGTAGCCCTGTTATAATCAGTTCGGATTTTGCTTGCGATTGCTGCTTACTACAACTATGAGATCTGGCAAATAGCCAGATGGTTTTCTTTCCAAGAGAAATGAAAACCTAGTGTGTAAGCTGCTGCGAACCATATGTGGTTTAAAGCAAGCTTCTCGAAAGATGGAACATTCGTTTTGATGAGACAATCAAAGAGTTTGATTTTATCAAAAACGAAGATGAACCATGCGTCTACAAAAGGGTAAGTGGGAGCGCGGTAACATTTCTTGTATTGTATTGAATTAGAGTTGACACACATAACAACATAGAAGACCCACTCACAAAGCTACTTTCTGAAAGTCACTTTGATCGTCATAAACACAAGATGGGTATTAGATACCAGAGTGATTGGCTTTAGTACAAGTGGGAGATTGAAAGGAATATGTCCTAAGTCCAATCATGTATTAGGATTTAGGAATAACTTTTTATGTAATCTGTTTTGATTTCATTGATATTAATAAAAGACTTGTTTTGTTTTTATTACGGGCTCTATCTATTTAAGTGTTTAAATAAGATATACCATAGTTTAGAGTAAAGCTTTTTATGGATTATGATGAGATCATAATAGTGAGACCTAAAAGATGATAAATCTAAACTTAAATAGTTCCTGGTCGTAGGATTACTTACTGGTAATTAATAATCCGTAAAGATCGGTACATACTATGCTTGCTTCATTATGAAGGATGTCTGTTCTCATAGACATTTGTGTGGTGACACTATAGCTAGTATGTAGGTGCTTATTATAGAATAAGTTCACTGAACATGACTCGCCCAGCTGAACAACTGATGGAGTTCACTCACGTGTTAGCAGTTGTTCACATAGTGATAGTTGTACAAGTATCCTTAGACTTGAGGTCATCATAGTCATCTTGTGTACACTGAACTATGCTTTGGTTTAGTTCTTAGTCTCCAGGGACAATTATTAGGGCTCTACTGGGTATAGGAATTTGTACACGAAGATAGTGTATGATCAATAAAGGATCTACCCCTTCCAGTGAAGGAAGCGAATGTTCAAGGCTGATCCACTTATGCTAGTTCAGGAATCTCTGGCCAGAGTGAATGAAATTAGAAAAGAGTTTCTAATTTGCATAAAACTAAGCATAGTAAATGGTAAGCAAGTGATTGAATTAGATAGGCTTGACACGAGATCTATGCCTTGTATTTAATCGGGACATTGTAGGGTAGAAGGAGTTTATTGTACGGTAACTATTCACTGAATAGGTTCTTGGTATTCTAAGCAGTGAATTCATATTATCCGGATAGTCGCGATATGTTGAGAAGTATCCCTCACGATGTAGAATAAATGTGATTAATTAATTATTCATATTTAATAAATTAGAGAATTTATATAAATAACGATAAAATAGTTTTATTATTATTTATTTCTACTACCGGCTTAATATTGAACCTACAGGGTCACACCATAAAAAGAGAATGATTTAATGGTGGGGGAATTAATTAATAATGGCTAATAATTATATATTTGTGAAATAAATAATTGGCAAATTTAATAATTGATTAAATGAGATTTAATTGATTATAAATTAATTAAGAAAAGTTCTTAATATTATTAATTAAGGATTTAATTTTTGGAAATTAAATCAAGAGAGAGAATTATTTTTAAAGTGTTTAGAAAAAGGATTAATAATTAAAAGGTGTTTTAATTATTAATGAGAATAATAAATGGGATAATAATAATATTTATGGGAAAATTTCAGCTGAAAATTTTGCCTATAAATACACTATTATAGACCCTATTTCTATTCTAACCCAAAAAAATCCCAAAACCCAAAAAGTTTGGAAAACCCAATTCTCTCCACCTCCTTCCTCCTCCTTAACATCATTTTCTTGGTGGATACCGGTGGAGTGCTTCACACTTGAGGAGCAACTGCTAAGGATCTCTGATCGTTGTCTCCGAATTATTTTAAAGGTTAGATTCGATCCCTATGTTTTTACCACGATTTATATGCTTTTTATTTGGATTTTATATGTGCGAAAGTGTTTTTCCATGCCCCGCTGCGTTTTAAATCCAACAAGTTCAACGGTGATTCTAATCACAGGGTTACCTACCACCTGTTCACAACCGTCTACCTCAAACCCAACATACATCCTCTATACATCCAACCCTACTCAACAACCTTCATACTTTATCTCATAGTGGCTGGAGGATGCTCAAACTCAGCCAATAACTATGAATAACCTCCTTATGGACCAACTCTCTGGCCTTGCCAACATTACCCAACAGTTACTTACAATTGATATGTCCAATCAGGATTATTAGAAAATCTTGTTGTCCTACAAAGAAGATGTTGAAAAACATCAACAGAAGATTGTAAATGAAGCTAAGCATGATTGCAATATTGATGCTTGGTTGTCTAAAGATTTCATCTTGGAAATGGATGAGGTTTTAACTAGGTTTAGAGAAGAGTATGTCACTATCGTAGGAAGCAATGCCAAGACTCTCAATCCACAGGAAGTTTATGATGCCATTACAGAAGTTTATAAGGCACAAATCAAAGCTTTTCACCTTATTAGTAAAGCACTACAACAGACTCTGAATAGTCATCAAGACAGAATCAGGAGATTGGTGAAAAATAAACTGGATGACCTTGTACCAACCCAGGTGGAAATCAAGAATAAATTCAACAAATTTGCTGAGCAAATGGCCATGTTTGATGTCACTAGCATGGACCAGAGAATCAAGAACTTAAAGCAATCATTTCTGGCTCTACATGAAGTTGTCCAAAATCAAATCACAAATTAATCTTTCTGGGTTACAGGGCTGTGGAATTCAATCTTGAGTCTGATAAGGCATATTTGATCAGACTGGATCAGGACATAAGGAAAGCTAAAATTAATTATCTCAGGCCTGCAATCTTTCAAATTGGTGAAGATACTGCAGAACTTAAAGATGCTAAAAGGAGGATGATTGATGAACTCAGATATGCTGAGAGATGTTTGTCGAAGAACTATCTCAGAACAACTCCTGACATCAGAGGGATCAGAAGATGAAGCCAAGTCAAGATCTACAACTACTTAAATTCTGATATGAATACAGACTGAAGTTGTTATCAGAAGTTAAAGATTGGTAAAGCATCTTTGAATATCTTGTACCTATACCCTGCTGATCAGCCAGGATATAGTATAGATCTATATCTTACTATATAGATCCAGTCGGATACCGAGGCTCTACGACCCATCTCAAGAATCCGGTTAAATCCCGGTCCTTAGGATCAAGTGTAAACTTAATCCCAAACATCACTATCCAGTCCATAGAGGAGCAACCGGAATAATCAGTATGCTTTGATATATTCCAACACCATAATATATCAATATGTAGGTATAACTATTGGAATATGAATAGAGAATTTAACGGAACAAGGAGAAATCAGGAATCAAAATGGAATATGAATGAAAGAATAATAATTGTGTATCAGTGTTCATTAATAGGAATCAAAAGTGTGCAAGTGTAATAGGAATCTGAAGTAATGTCACTATTCTGAAATTAGAATAGGGGAAAAACTTGCCTTTCACGCGATTCACTTCAAATACTTCACCGTCGTCTATCACCGGCTCGACTCGCCTTGTTGGCTTTGCTTTCATCAAAAAAATAGACTAATTTAGTCATCTCGTATCTCAATCGCGTCTCAAACCAACTTCACATAGCCCTTATCGTCTACCCATACGCGTATTATTGACTCGTATACTAATTATTAACAAGAAAGACTCGATTAACGTTATAATACACATAAGCACATAAGCCACATAGTCATTTAGGTTTAAAATAATTTTTAGTATCAAAATCGACTCGCTATTCACATAACCGATCATTATCTAACTCATTTCCTATTTTTCGGGATTTATTGGACTCACCCCGGTAAGGCCTACAATTAAACAAAAATCAAAAGTCAACTAGGTTTTAAAAGAAATTAGGTTTTAACATTATTTTTAATGAAAACAGCTCATTTTTCTGAGTCAAAGAGCTTTCATTTCGCTCGAATCGGATAAACGGTTCAATTAATATCAAATAATACAGATAAATCAATTTATTATTCAATATAATTAATTATTACTAATTATTGAACCCTAAAAATATTTTTAAATTATTATTTGGGAGAAATCAGAATTAAAAATGATTTTTCCATAATTTTTGGAATTAAAATAAACTTATTATGATTTATTAAAAATAATTTGATTAATTATAAAAATAATTAATCATTTTTATATAATTAATAAATAATAAAAAATAATTAAAGAAATAAGTAAATCTGATTTTTAGAATATATTTCAGAATTATTTATAATATAAATCAATTAATTAAATAATTAATTAATCAATTTATAAAATAAATAAAACTGATTTTTATAATTAATAAAAATAAAAATAAAAATAAAATTCCAGAAACAGTTGTCAGAAACCAAACTTTGACAAAATTGGATCAAAAACCGGGTTGCAAAACGGGTCACAACCGGGTTGGGATGAACAAAACGGGTCAGGAAGAACTCGCCGGAAAATTCCCAGTTTCCGGTGGGTTTTCCCGATTCCATTCAGTCTAATTCAAGCTAACACAGGTATCGTTTGGTCCTTTTCTCAACGGGGATCGATTCCAAATCAGCTTAACATCTCAAACTCACAATCCAATCATCAGAATCATCTCAGAATCGCAAACTCCGATCAAACCGACTTAAAATCCGGCCAAAAACCGATATGCTTCATCTGTACATGAAACTCGACGTTCGATAGTGCAAATCAAAGCTCAGAACATATACAATCAAAGCCCTATCCTCTACATAACCTCAGCTTTCTCTAAAATCAAACACGATCAAACAAAAATTTACATAAACCCTAGAAATCGAATCAACAGTTCAAGCATCATTTGTTAAATTAATTAGCATAAATCGATTGTAAACAACATCAGGAAGCTATCTCTATCATCAAAACATTCTAATAAACCTAGAATCAAAAAGACCCAATTCGGACATAAACCCTAGAATTCGAAAATCAAAAACAACGAATTAAAACACGAAATTGATATAAAAAACAGAAAGAACAGATCAAAATCTTTGATTTGGATACTCGAATCACTTGATTTGGTGCAGAAATCAGTTCAAAATCCTCGCTTGATTCTTCCACCCGAATTCAAACCAGACCCGTTCTTCAGAGAATTTCAGGATTTTTGCAGATTTTTAATAATTAATTAATAATAATTAAAATAAAAATTAACTATTTATAGTAGGTAAAATAATACTCCTAATTAAAATTAAGGCCCTAATTATACATCTTTTATAATTAATTGGCCCCTAATTTTATAATTTTTGATTATAAAAATTAAATTTTTAAATATTTTTTATATACAATATATATGCCAAAAATTTCCAAAAATTGTTAATAATTAAAAAATACAAAGAAATGGTATAAATGAAAGTCCTATAATTTTATAAAACTAAAAATATGATTTTTGTAGGGTTTTTAACACCCAATAGGGTCCGAAAAAGTCATTTTTCGCGAAACGATAAAATTTATAAAATATCTAGATGTTCAAAATAACACGATGGTGTAAGCCGTTTGATGAACAATAAGGCTCATTATTTTATTTGAAATATCAGCTATAAAATCATAGTTCAGGTTTTATAACTTTTGATACGAAAGCTGTAACTTCAAAATAATATATCCGAGAAATGCCCTGAAAATACCCGGATGATACAGAATACACATAGCACGTAACAGTTAGGGTTTTATAGCTAATTATACATAAATGACATATTAAAACACATAATTTATTATAAATACGATATAATACAAGCGTAATTTCCCAGGCGTTACATCATTCCCCCTTAATAGGATTCTGTCCTCAGAATCTCGCTAAGAAAACAAATGGGGATACTTTTCGAACATTTCATTCTCAAGTTCCCATGTTGACTATTCAACCATAGGATTTCTCCATAAGGCTCGCACTAAATATACAGATTTAATCCTCAACACTCTCTCTTGCCGATCTAGAATTCTTATGGGTTGTTCTATATAAGACAAATCAGGTTGGATTTCTATCGACTCATATTCTATTACATGTCTGAAATCTGGATTGTATCGCTTAAGCATTGACACGTGAAACATATTATGGATATGTTGCATGTGAGGCGGTAAAGCTAATTCATACGCAACTTTCCAGACTTTCTTTAAGATTTCAAATGGACCAACATATTGTGGCTTCAATTTACCCTTGTTACCAAATCTGGTCAATCATTTCCATGGTAATATTTTAAGTAATACATGTTCTCCTTCCTGATAGTCCATATCTTTCCTGGCTTGATCCGCATATTTGCGTTGTCGATCTTGCGCTGCATCCAGTCGCTTTCGAATAAGCTTTATCTTCTCTTTGGTTTGTTGAATCAATTCTGGACCCCAAAATTTTACGTTCTCCAACTTCATCCCAATACACAGGTGATCTGCATTTTCTTCCATATAAAGCTTCGTAAGGTGGCATTCCAATGCTTGCGTGATAGCTGTTGTTGTAAGAAAATTTGACTAACGGTAAATGTTCATCCCAACTTCCCTCGAAATCTATCGCACATAATCGTAACATATCCTCAATGGTTTGGATAGTTCTTTCACTTTGTCCATCTGTTTGCGGATGATAAGCAGTACTCATATTTAATTTGGTTCCAAGGCATTCTTGAAATTGTCTCTAAAATCTTGAATTGAAACGTGGATCTCGATCAGACAAAATAGATATTGGGACTTCATGTCGCATCACAATTTCTTTGAGATATAAGTGCACTAACTTGTCGAGTGAAAATCTTTCGTTGATTGGTAGAAAATTTGCTGACTTTGTTAGTCTGTCAATGATTATCCAAATTGCATCATGATTCGCTCTAGTCCTTGGAAGTCCTACCACAAAATCCATTGTTATTCCCATTTCCATTCTGGAATATCCAGTGGTTGTAATAATCCACTTGGACGTTGATGTTCCCCTTTGACTCACTGGCATGTGTAGCTTTTACTTACCCACTCTGCTATTTCTTTCTTCATATTTGGCCATCAAAAATTTTCTTTCAGATCTTGGTACATTTTCGTGCTTCCGGGATGTATGGAATATTTTGAACTGTGAGCATCTCGTAGTATTTCTTCCTTCAGTTCTGACCCATTAGGTATCCAGATTCTTGATGAAAAGTGTAGAATTCCTTCATTATCTTTCTAAGTTGTGATTTCTTCTCCCGTTAAGTTGTCATCATTTTGATTCATCACTTCTTCTTGACATCTTCGAATCTTCTCCAATAATTTTGGCTGGAAAGTCATTGTGTGAATAGCTTCATTGGATTCATCTGGAATATGAATCTCAATTTCCAATTTCTGAAATTCCTTGGCTAATTCCTTAGATGAAGTCAACAAATTCAATATTTCTTTCCGGCTTAGTGCATCTGCCACAACGTTCGTTTTTCCTGCATGATAGCTGATTATAACATCATAGTCTTTGATCAACTCTAACCATCGTCGTTGTCTCATGTTAAGTTCCTTCTGCGTAAAGATATACTTTTAAACTTTTATGATCCGTGTAGGTTTCATATTTTTTGCCATAAAGATTGTCTCAAAAGTTTCAGTGTGAATACGATCGCTGCTAATTCCAGTTTATGCGTAGGATATTTCTGCTCATGAGGTTTCAATTGTCTCAAAGCGTAAGCAATTAAATTACCATGTTGCATTAATACACATCCTAGTCCGAGGTATGAAGCGTAGCTGTAAATGACGAAATCTCCATGCTCATCTGGTAACACAAGTACCGGTGCAGTTACTAACCGATTATTCAGTTCTTGAAAACTTTCTTCACACTTATCGACCCATATGAATTTTTCATTTTTTCGAGTTAACTTGGTCAGTGGTGTTGCTATTTTCACAAAATTCTTGACAAATCTTCTGTAATAACCTGCCAATCCCAAGAAACTTCTAACTTCTGTCGGCGTCTTTGGCCTTTCCCAATTTAGTACGGCTTCAATTTTCGCTGGATCAACTTTAATTCATTCCATGCTGATGATATGCCCTAGAAATTGTACTTCTTTTAACCAAAATTTGCATTTCGAAAACTTTGCATAAAGTTGTTATTTCCTTAGAATTTCTAATGCAATCCTCAGATTCTCGGCATGCTCTTCTTCAGTTTTCGAGTAAATCAAGATGTCATCAATAAATACAATCACAATATTATCCAAGTACCTCTTGAATATTCTATTCATAAAATCCATGAATGCTGCTGGCGCGTTAGTCAAACCGAATACTATTACGAGAAATTCATAATGTTCATATCTGGTACGAAAAGCAGTTTTAGGAATATTCTTAGCTTTAATCTTCAATTGATGGTATCCCAATTTTAAGTCTATCTTGGAAAACTAGGCGGCTCCTTTCAGTTGATCAAATAAATCATCAATTCGCGGTAAAGGATATTTATTCTTGATAGTCAGCTTATTCCATTCACGATAGTCGATGCATAGTCGCATGCTGCCGTCCTTCTTCTTCACGAACAATACCGGTGCACCCCATGGGGATAAACTGAGTCTTATGATTCCCCTGTCTAGAAGATCTTGTAATTGCATTGATAATTCTTTCATTTCAACCGGTGCCATCCTATGTGGATGAAAGAGATGTGTCCTAAGTCCAATCATGTATGATGATTTAAGAATAACTTTTATGTAATCTGTTTTGATTTCATTGATAATAATAAAAAACTTGTTTTGGTTTTATTGCGGGCTTTATCTATTTAAGTGTTTAAATAAGATATACTATAGTTTAGAGTAAAGCTTTTTATGGATTATGATGAGATCATAATAATGAGACCTAAAAGATGATAACTCTAAACTTAAATATTTCCTGGTCGTAGGATTATTAACTGGTAATTAGTAATCCGCAAAGATCGGTACATACTATGCTTGCTTCATTATGAAGGATGTCTGTTCTCATAGATATTTGTGTGGTGACACTATAGCTAGTATGTAGGTGCTTATTATAGAATAAGTTCACTGAACATGACTCACACAGCTGAACAACTGATGGAGTTCACTCACGTGTCAGCAGTTGTTCACATAGTGATAGTTGTACAAGTATCCTTAGACTTGAGGTCATCATAGTCATCTTGTGTACACTGAACTATGCTTTGGTTTAGTTCTTAGTCTCCAGGGATAATTATAAGGGTTCTACTGGGTATAGGAATTTGTACACGAAGATAGTGTATAGTCAATAAAGGATCTACCCCTTCCAGTGAAGGAAGAGAATATTCAATGCTAATCCACTTATGCTAGTTCAGGAACCTCTGGCCAGAGTGAATGAAATTAGAAAGGAGTTTCTAATTTATATTAAATAGAACTAAGCATAGTGAATGGGAAAGCAAATGATTAAATAAGATAGGCTTGATACAAGTTCCATACCTTGTATTTAATCGTGACATTGCAGGGTAGAAGGAATTGATTGTACGGTAACCACTCACTGAATAGGTTCTTGGTATTCTAAGCAGTGAATTCGTATTATCCGGATAGTCGCGATATGCTGAGAAGTATCACTCACGATGTAGAATAAATATGATTAATTTATTAATTAATCATATTTAATGAATTAGAGAATTTATATAAATAATAATAAAATAGTTTTATTATTATTTATTTCTACTACCGGCTTAATATTGAACGTACAGGGTCACACCATAAAAGAGAATGATTTAATGGTGGAGGAATTAATTAATAATGGCTAATAATTATTTATTTGTGAAATAAATAATTAATTAGCAAATTTAATAATTGATTAAATGAGATTTAATTAATTATAAATTAATTAAGAAAAGTGCTTAATATTATTAATTAAGAATTTAATTTTGGAAATTAAATCAAGTGAGAGAATTATTTTTCTAAAGTGTTTAGAAAAGGGATTAATGATTAAAAGGTGTTTTAATTATTAGTTAATTGGTTAATAAGAATAATCAATTAAAGGGTTAATAATAATAATATTTTATGGAAAATTTTCAGCTGAAAATTTTGCCTATAAATATACTATTATAAATCCTATTTGCCTCAACCCAAATAATTAACCCTAATTCTAAAGTAGAACAAGAGGGAGGCAACTAATTCTCTCAACCTCTTCCTCCTCCATCACATTGTACTCTTGGTGGATACCGGTGGAGTGCTTCACACTTGAGAAGCAGCTGCTAGGGATTTCCGTTCATCGTTCTTGGATCGCTATTAAAGATCTCGATCTTTTCATTAACGTAAAGCTTCTTAAGGTAAACATACTGAACTACGAATTAAATATTATTTTTCGCATGGATCCTGCGGAGGGTTTCAATTTTTTTTAAGATTTAAATTTACGTTTTCATTGCGTTTATGTGCTAAAAACCCTTCAATGGAATCAGAGCTACTTGCGAAAAGTTTTTAATTCGTTTATGTGTTTAACTGTTTTCGATATATGAGCATGTACGTGATTCGCCATGATTTGATGTTGATATAATATGCTTATATATGTATGGTTTTGAATATATGATATTCATGTGAGTTGTATAATCATAAGATGATTATGTAATCTGTATATATACTGATATATACATGATTTATGTTTGTTCTAATTATGAGAATCATATTAGATACGGATTCTGGATTGGCTGCTGCAGATTTGCTGAAATCTAGGTCTGGTGTCCGATTTACACAAACGAATACCCTATTCCATAGGTAAACGAGCGTCTGAACAAAACTGATAGCAGAAGCTATCAATGACTCGTCTGTAAGGTGTTTGACGTCATTTACTGCATGTAAACAGTGATTCTTATTTTTCTGATTTGATTCTGATTTTTCTGATTTTTGTCATTTTTTTTATGATTAGATCATGAATAATATAATATGTTAAGATCAGATTATGTGTTTTAACATGCTTTTATGTGTTGTATGAGCATGGTGGATGGTTATGGCCTTTCGACCTTAGTGTAATGGTTTTGGTTTTGGTTTTAAATACGACTTGCATGTCGTTAATCTTTGTAATCATAAATCTCGAATGTAACTCGAGTTATTGTTGTAAGTTCATTAGATTAGTTTTACTTTCAATCTATGTAATGTAATTGAATACTCAAGAAGGTTATCCAATGGAGGTGATACAAAGAAGAAGACGAGGCATACAAGAAGTCTAAACAAAGAAGAAGACTTATGTAATAAGTAGTTGTATTTATTTCCATCACCATATTAGATTGACCTTGATCTTTATCATGAGCTTGATAAAGATCACATAGGATGGGGCCATAACCAAACACATTTACTTTATTGCACTTTACATTTACTTGTTTATTTAATTTTATATATGAGATATATGCCTATGTTTACCATGCGATGATAGATTTAGGTGAACTTAAATCAATATAAGGCGTGCTCTAGAAAATCTAGAATAGGAATCATTTCTTGCCTTAACAATAATATTATGAATACAATCATGAGATTCTTATGTTTATGAAACACATAATTAAATATGAATTTTCAATATTGAGAGAAAGGATGATTCTGTCAAAAGCAGATTTCTATCTGTAAGAAAGGGGTATTAAGTGACGCCTCTTGACAATGCTCCCCCGGTCTGGGAATCATCTGATTATCGATTATTTATTTGAAATATTTAATTTAAAAGGAGGAATCTCTTTATAATATGATTATGATTGTAATATAATAT
Source organism: Apium graveolens (assembly GCF_009905375.1). Taxonomy (NCBI): domain Eukaryota; kingdom Viridiplantae; phylum Streptophyta; class Magnoliopsida; order Apiales; family Apiaceae; genus Apium; species Apium graveolens. The sequence goes on along the minus strand of NW_027417789.1, from coordinate 61,377 downwards.
AATCCCTCTAAAATTAAATAATATCAAGTAGTAATTGGCCAATGACACAACGGGCTTATGTCGGTCATAACCTTCCAACATGGTAGAAAGTGGTTCTTATTTTTAAATCATTGTCGTTTCGTGCTACAGCCGAGGGCTTTGATTTCGAAATAAGAAATACTTGTCTATTACATAAAGATATGTACATTGAATTAGAATCTAAAGGTCGTTACGTGCTACAGTCGTGGGTCGTTGGAGACTGATTCAATTATACGAAATGTTGGGTTAGACTTGACTTAGAATATTGAGTTTGTCGTGCTACAGCCGTGACTCAATTATTCAAGAGGCTAAAGTTTTATTAGGGAATAACATAAGATGTAATTGACAAGAGTTTTCTGCCTATTGAGCATCACATGACGTTTCGTGCTACAGCCGAGGTTGTGTGATGGAATGTAGGATCCCTATTCCCACTAGCATTATGAATGCTTAATTTTCACTTAAGGGGAGTATAAATTAGATAAACCAGTGGGAGCCACTTATGAATAAAGACCCGATTCATATAGTGTTTTGAAATGAAATTGAATATTTTCTAAGTGTTGTTATGTGTTCATCATTTACAGATTTACTATATACGTAATTGTCTTCTACACTATCACTCCTGAGCATACTAGATGCTCACAAGTTGACTGGTCCTAATTTTGCTGACTGGCTTCAAAACTTGAGAATTTTTCTCAGGGTTGAGAAGCTGGAATATGTGCTTGACTCACCTAAGCATAATGAACCTGCTAGCGATGCACATAATGATGAACATGTTGTGTATCGTAAGTGGATAGATAATGCAAATGTTGCTCAATACATCATGCTAGCTTTCATGAACATTGAGCTACAGAAGCAACATGAGCATATGGATGCTCACACTATCCTTATACATCTATAAGAGTTGTATGATGTGTCTAGAAGGACAGCTCGATATGAGATATCGAAGGAACTGTTCGGTTGTAGGATGTCCGAGGGTTCATCTGTGAATGACCATGTACTTAAGATGATCAATTTGATTGAACGTCTTGGATAACTTGGTTTTGCCATGGATGGGGAGTTGAGCCAAGACTTGGTCTTGCAATCACTTCCGAGTTCGTTCTCGCAGTTTGTTGTGAACTTTCACATGAATAAGCTGGATGTCAGCCTGCCTAAACTCCACAACATGTTGAAAACTGCGGAATCGAATTTTTCCCCTAAGAAGAGTTCTGTTCTTCTAATTGGTGAAGGTTCCAATCCTAAGAAAAGGAAGAAGAACCCTTCCAAGAAGAAGAAAGTAATTGAGAAAAAACCGGTTCCACCAAAAGCTGAAGACCCCAAGAGCAAAGCTGTTTGCTTTCACTATAACAAGGTGGGGCATTGGAAGAGGAACTGCAAGGTTTACCTTGCAGAATTGAAGAAGAAGAAGAAGGGTAGTGAGACTACCGCTTCTGATTCAGGTATGTTCATGATCGAAGTTAATGTCACTAAGTCAAATTTCTACTTGAGTATTAGATACCGCATGTGGTTCTCATATTTGCAATTCGTTGCAGGGACTAAGGAGAAGTAGGACTCTTGAAGAAGAGGATGTGATTCTACGGATGGGAAATGGAGCAAGAGTTGCTGCTGAAGCTGTAGGAACATTTCATTTACATATGCCTACGGGCAAGACAATTGTTCTAAATAATTGTTATTTTGTTCCCTCGATTGTGAGGAATATTATTTTTATTCCATGTAAGACTTGGCTAGATTTTCGTTTGTTATTCAGAATAATAAATGTTCAATTCTTAGAGATAACGTTCTTTATGGAAGTGGTACTTTAAACAATGGTCTGTATGTATGTGACGTAGAGCATAATTTACTACAAATTGAACATACTAATAAAAGAAAAAGGGATGATGAAAATCTCACTTTCTTGTGGCACTGCAGACTTGGTCATATTAGTGAAAATAGACTGCGGACATTGCATAAGGAAGGGTTACTTGACCCCTTTGATTTTGAATCATATCCTACATGCGAGTCTTGTGTATTGGGTAAAATGACCAAATCTCCATTTAGTGGACATGGAGAGAGGGCTGCAGATTTGCTAGGATTGGTACACACAGATGTATGTGGACCAATGTCTACGCAAGCCATGGGTGGATTTTCATACTTCATTGCTTTCATAGATGATCGATCTAGATTCATATATGTGTATTTGATGAAATACAAGTCTGAAGCCTTTGAAAAGTTCAAAGAATATAAGTATGAAGTGGAGAAATAAACCAAACATAGTATTATAACTCTTCGATCAGATCGAGGTGGTGAATACTTGAATGGAGAGTTTCTAGCTTATCTCAAATAAAATGGTATAGTCTCCCAGTGGACTCCTCCATATACTCCACAGTTGAATGGGGTATCTGAAAGGAGAAATCGAACTTTGTTAGACATGGTTCGGTCCATGATGAGCTATTCGAATCTTCCAGTATTCCTGTGGGGTTATGCATTGGAAACCTCAACATATTTACTGAATAAGGTGCCTTCCAAATCTGTTCCTCAAACTCCATATGAGATATGGAAAGAAAGGAAACCGAGTCTTAACAACATTAAGATTTGGGGATGTCCAGCTTATGTCAAGAAAGTTGACCCGGATAAGCTGGAATCTCGATCTATAAAATGTAATTTTACGGGATATCCTAAAGAGACTTTAGGGTATTACTTTTACACCGATCATCGGGTGTTTGTCTCCAGACATGCTACCTTCTTGGAAAAACAGTTTATCCTTGAAGGAAACAGTGGGAGCAAAATTGAATTTGATGAAGTTCAAGAAGCACAAACTACTACGGATCAAGTGGAAACACCTGTTCAGACTGAACAACCTTTTATGGAACAGCCCATTCGTAGGTCAGGCAGAGTGTCTCGCCAACCTGAGACCTATTATGGCCTTGTCATTGAGAATGACAATGAGTTGTCAATCATTGATGATGACGACCCAATGACCTATAATGAGGCTATGAGTAGTGTTGACTCAGAGAAATGGCATAGTGCCATGAAATCCGAAATGGAATCTATGTATACCAACCAAATATGGACTCTGGTTGAGGCGCCTGAAGGTGTTAAGCCTATTGGGTGCAAGTGGGTATACAAAAGAAAGATTGGAGTAGATGGGAAGGTGGAGACCTATAAGGCCAGGCTCGTGGCAAAAGGATTTAGACAAAGGCAAGGGATTGACTTTGATGACACTTTTTTGCCTGTAGCCCTGTTAAAATTAATTCGGATTTTGCATGCGATTGCTGCTTATTATGACTATGAGATCTGGCAAATGGACGTGAAAACGGCCTTCCTCAATGGGAAACTTGAAGAGGAAGTGTATATGACACAGCCATAGGGTTTTCTTTCCAAGGGAAATGAACACCTAGTATGTAAGCTGCTACGAACCATATATGGCTTAAAGCAAGCTTCTCGTAGATGGAACATCCGTTTTGATGAGACAATCAAAGAGTTTGGTTTTATCAAAAACATAGATGAACCATGTGTCTACAAAAAGGTTAGTGGGAGCGCGGTAACATTTCTTGTATTGTATTGAAAGAGGAGACGTCAAGAGGATTGACACACATAACAATGTAGCAGACCCACTCATAAAGCCACTTTCTCAAAGTCACTTTGATCGTCATAAAGACAAGATGGGTATTAGATACCAGAGTGATTGGCTTTAGTATAAGTGGGAGATTGAAAGAGATGTGTCCTAAGTCCAATCATGTATGATGATTTAGGAATAACTTTTATGTAATCTGTTTTGATTTCATTGATATTAATAAAAAACTTGTTTTGGTTTTATTGCGGGCTTTATCTATTTAAGTGTTTAAATAAGATATACCATAGTTTAGAGTAAAGCTTTTTATGGATTATGATGAGATCATAATAATGAGACCTAAAAGATGATAACTCTAAACTTAAATATTTCCTGGTCGTAGGATTACTAACTGGTAATTAGTAATCCACAAAGATCGGTACATCCTATGCTTGCTTCATTATGAAGGATGTCTGTTCTCATAGACATTTGTGTGGTGACACTATAGCTAGTAAGTAGGTGCTTATTATAGAATAAGTTCACTGAACATGACTCACACAGCTGAACAACTGATGGAGTTCGCTCACGTGTCAGCAGTTGTTCACATAGTGATAGTTGTACAAGTATCCTTAGACTTGAGGTCATCATAGTCATCTTGTGTACACTGAACTATGCTTTGTTTTAGTTCTTAGTCTCCAGGGACAATTATAAGGGCTCTACTGGGTATAGGAATATGTACACGAAGATAGTGTATTATCAATAAAGGATCTACCCATTCCAGTGAAGGAAGAGAATGTTCAATGCTGATCCACTTATGCTAGTTCAGGAATCTCTGGCCAGATTGAATGAAATTAGAAAGGAGTTTCTAATTTACATTAAATAGAACTAAGCATAGTGAATGAGAAAGCAAATGATTAAATAAGATAGGCTTGACACAAGTTCCATGCCTTGTATTTAATCGTGATATTGCAGGGTAGAAGGAATTGATTGTACGGTAACTACTCACTGAATAGGTTCTTGGTATTCTAAGCAGTGAATTCGTATTATCCGGATAGTCGCGATATGCTGAGAAGTATCCCTCACGATGTAGAATAAATATGATTAATTTATTAAATAATCATATTTAATGAATTAGAGAATTTATATAAATAATGATAAAATAGTTTTATTATTATTTATTTCTACTACCTGCTTAATATTGAACCTACAGGGTCACACCATAAAAGAGAATGATTTAATGGTGGAGGAATTAATTAATAATGGCTGATAATTATTTATTTGTGAAATATATCATTAATTAGAAAATTTAATAATTTATTAAATGAGATTTAATTAATTATAAATTAATTAAGAAAAGTTCTTAATATTATTAATTAAGAATTTAATTTTGGAAATTAAATCAAGTGAGAGAATTATTTTTCTAAAGTGTTTAGAAAAAGGATTAATGATTAAAAGGTGTTTTAATTATTAGTTAATTGATTAATAAGAATAATCAATTAAAGAGTTAATAATAATAATATTTTATAGAAAATTTTCAGCTAAAAATTTTGTCTATAAATATACTATTATAAACCTTATTTGCCTCAATCCAAATAATTAACCCTAATTCTAAAGTAGAACAAGAGGGAGACAACTAATTCTTTCAACCTCTTCCTCCTCCATCACATTGTACGCTTGGTGGATACCGATGGAGTGCTTCACACTTGAGAAGCAGCTGCTAGGGATTTCCATTCATCGTTCTTGGATCGCTATTAAAGACCTCCATCTTTCCATTTATGTAAAACTTCTTAAGGTAAACATACTGAACTACGAATTAAATATTATTTTTCGCATGGATCCTGCGGAGGGTATCGGTTTTTTTTAGATTTAAATTTACGTTTTTGTTGTGTTTATGTGCTAAAAACCCTTCAGTGGAGCTTTTAAAACTGGTTCTGTACCCGGCGCTAAGTTAATAGTAAATTCAATCTCTAGGTCGGGCGGTAATTCCTCGAAGTTCATCTGGAAAGACGTCAGAAAATTCACATACCACTGAAATGTTTTCTAGCTTAGGACTTTCCTTTTCTGTATCTAATATATAAGTTATATACATTTCACATCCCTGTCATAGCAATCGCTTGGTCTGCATTATGGTCGGGAATTTCTTCTGCTGTTTCTCGCCTCTGAACATTACCGTTGCATTTTTCTCAGTTCGCAATTTCACTTTGTTATTCGCGCAATCGATTTGGGCATTGTGACAAGCTAATCAATCCATTTCCAAAATAACATCGAACTCTTCTAACTTGAAAGAAATCAAGTCCACAGAGAAATGATGTTCGGCTATACTGATATCGTACTCGGGGCATACTCGATCTACAGGAACTTGGTCGTCATTCACTAATTTTATAATTAACGTCTCGCCCAACCATTCAATTTCATAACATATCTTATCAATGAATTATTCAGAAATAAAAGATCGTGTGGCTCCAGAATTAATCAATACTTTTGCATTTACTGAGTTCACCGAAAGCGTACCTGCAATCACACTAGAATTCTGCACAGCTTCCTTCATGGTCATGTTAAAAGTTCTTGCTCTGGGCGGATTATACTGTGGTGGAGGTGGTAATGCCAACACTTTAGGAACACTAGCGGCCATAATCGTTCCTCTACAATCCCTAGCGATATGTCCTTTCTTTCCATATTGGAAACAAGTAACTCCTGTTCTTCCCACTAGACATTCGTTGGAGTAGTGTCCTTTTTATTTACATCTGAAGCATGTCACAATTGCCATGATACAGACGCCCGTATGTTTCTGAACACACGTCTTGCAGTACGGTACTGGGGGTCTGATAATTCCCTGCTGGTTGGGAGCTTGGAAATGATTACCTGCTCTATGGTTGCCTTGTCCTGTCCTTTTGAAATTCATATTTGTCCGGGCTTGAAATCCCGGCTTCCTGCTAGAATGGTTCTAAAAACTTCCTTGTCCCTTTTCCTTTTGGGACCTTTCTCTTTCTCCTTCAATGATCATGGCTTTCTGGACCATAACGGTGTAAGTTGTCAATTCAAAAACTGTAACTCGGCTACGAATCCATGGTTGTAATCCCTGTTGGAACCTTTGAGCTCGTTTCTCTTCGGTATTAACTTGTTATGGAACAAACCTAGCCAATTCAGTAAACTTGGCTTCATATTCTATCACATACATATTCCCCTACTTCAATTCTAAGAACTTAATCTCCATCTGGTTCTTCACATAGCGAGGAAACTGTTTCTCCAGAAATAACTCTTTAAACCTATCCCAGGTCACAATATCTTCACCCTCTAAGGTTTTCCTAGATTCCCACCAATAATTCGCTTCCCCTTTCAGGAAGTAACTAGAAAAACCAGTCTTCCATTCCTCTTCAGCTTTCACAAGCGCAAATGCTTTCTCCATCTCTTTCAACCAAACCCTAGCCTTAGTAGGATATGTTGTACCCTCAAACTTTGGAGGCTTAACTGACTGAAACTGCTTAAACGTAACAACAGGAACCACTAGTGGTAACTAAGGCTCAGGACGGGATGGCTGTTGTAACATCTGTTTCCAAATCTGTTGTTGCTGTTGTTGCATCATTACCATCTGTTGTTGTATCAGATGGAACATTTGGTTCATTGTGTCATTAGTCTGTCCCTCAGAGTTGCTATTTGGAGGTTTCAGTTCTAGTCTTTCTTTTTGGTGCCATTTTCTGATAATAAAACAAGTGATTCTTTTAAACGATTTATTAAACAATTGACAGTAGATAAAAAAACAAGTTATCTGATATTAAGCAAACTTTAAACAATGAATTATAGAAGGAAAACAATTTGCTTAATATTAAAAAAGGAAATTTAAACAATCAGTTGAAATGATTTTGTGACATGTATTTAAAATGATGGTACACTGTTTTTAAATTTAAATAGAATTTAAAATATGGAAAAATTGTAAAAAAACAATAACGTCAATGTAAATGCCGTGAAGACTGAAATTTAAATAAAAGAAAAGTTGAAAAAGTTTATTTTATATATGTGACACCAGCCTTAGGTGTAAGTGCTTGATACAAAAAGTCTCGGTCACATTTATCATGGTTACTGCTGCTACAATAAAACTAGATACTACACACATACATACCTAACCATAATATACTAAGCTGCATCTATCGACATATGTCACATATAACACACAACTAGTCTTCTGCTGTCAAATCTCAGAACCCTGGCGGAATGCGCCTCAACTCATCCTGCAGTATCTGAATAACCGACTGTGCCAAACGGGTAGCTCTATGAAACTCTGCATAGGAATGCGGCCCATCATGCATCAAAGCATCCAACTCAAAAGTAGCACTCATCACTGTTGACTGAAGCCTCTGCCTCATCATATAATCTGGCTGAAGTGCAGCTAACGGTCCTCAATCTCTCCGACCAAACAAACCCATAATCTCCCTGCACTGAGATCTCCAATACTCAACATCCTCTCTCACAACACTATCCTCATGATATGGAACCATATGTGGCTCTGTAACATGTCCTATAGACTCCTGCGACGGAACTCTTGGTATCCCTGCACACCCTGTTGTGGTAATCCCAACTATAAACCCACATCATGCTCATCTATACCCTCAACCGGGGCCATCTGAAACACCTCAGGCTCTAGGGAATGCACCTGAATAGGAGGTAATACTGCTGGCGGAAACTCCGGCTCAATCTCTGAAATGAACTGATACTCTACCGGAAGTGGAGGTGGAAGCATCGGTTCAAAGAACTCTAGTGGATCAAACATCTCCACCGGATCAGGAATCTGCTCTGGCACTGGTGGGACTGGCTCCTGGGGTAATGGTGGTGGTGTTGGAAGAAGTGGAAATACATGCGCAGATACTAGTGGAACGACTGGTACGACCGGCCCTGTGATTGTCCTCTCGGAGGATCTCGATGACACCATCTGATAATATAACAAAGAAAGAAGAAAGGTCACTTAGTAATCCTAGAACTTATACTTTCCTAGTCTAGACTCACCTAAATACTAACACTATTCTTCCTATCTTACTATTCCCATCCTATGTGATCTTCCTATCTTATCTTAATCCTAATGTTTTTACTTTCAGGGACCTAACCTACAGCTCTAATGTCAAACCTGTAACGCCCTCATTATTCCCTTATCATCTTTCTCGGTATTAATCTCTTATCTATTTGTTGGCTCTCTGCCTTCATTCATCACTTTTTCCGGCACAATCTGTTCTTTTCCAATAACTCGGGCTGTATCGCAATCTCAAACAGCTTTTCGGTACCGGCTCCGGTTACCTTCACTTCTATTTCCATTTCTCAAAATCTCTTATAAACTCTCCCAAAGACATTATTATCTTGAGTCTCTCCTTTTTACTAAGGGCATCAGCCACCACATTGGCTTTCCCCGAATGATAAAGAATCTCCCACTCATAATTCTTGATTAGCTCTAACAGCCTCCTCTGGCGTATGTTGAGCTCTTTCTACGGGAAAATGTACTAGAGTATTTATGGCTTAGGTAAATCTCGCACTTCTCTCCATACAAGTAGTGCCTCCAATATTTAGGGCAAAACTATTGCCACGAGCCCAAGCTCATGGGTGGGGATATCGAATTTTATATTCCTTTAATTGTCTTGACGCGTACGCGATTACCTTGCTGTGCTGTATAAGAAGCACCCTAATTCCTTATGCGAAGCGTCACTACACTTCACAAAATCTCATTTTCCATCCGGCAACGCCAACATAGGGAACGTCACCAACCTTTGCTTCGGTTCTTAAAAGTTGTTCTCGCATTTCTCTGTCCATTTGAACTTCTCAGTCTTACGAGTAAGCCGCGTTTAAGGGGCTAATATCTTTACAAACTTGAACGAACCTCCGGTAGTGACCGGCCAATCCTACCTCTGGTAGTCGACCTAACCATGGTCATCAATTCATCAGCGGTCCTCTCATCATTCTCATCAGGATCCTCCATGGGATTCTCCTCAGCAACTGTCCCTTCTAGGACAACATCCTCAACCGCTACATCCTCAATATGAACATCATCCGATCCCGCGTTAGGACGCTCTATCAGATCCACAATCCGATCTCCAATTGGTAATAAAACATCATCGCGCTGTTACTCCTCAACCTCAGGGTTCGGAGTCCCGCTACCATATACGATAACGAACTACGCTTCTATCGCTACATTTATAAGGGTTCCCATAAGGGTTTTAACTGTCGGTGCTACGTTAGGTAGCCCGACTATGAACTTGGCAAGAGTTCTTATTATCTTAATGAACTTATTATCTTAATGTCACATCATCTCTGAGGTTTATAACGCTTAGCTCTAATACCACTTCTGTAACACCCCCAAATCCGGGGTCGGGGATCCGGGTTGTCACGAGTTCCATTTCCCTTAATAACACCCAATCTTAATAAATAATTAACTACTCTGTACTGTGACCCCACAATAAACACACACACCACAAGTTATAGTCTCAGAGATGAATATCCAAAAATAATCACAAGTCATTTTATTCCACAATTATCTGCCAATACACCTTAAAAGGTTTTCTGAATAAATTTACATTTTCTTTGCCATTATTACAATTCATAAATATACATAAATCTGGTACATCAAAAGTTGAAAGCCTAGCCTATTGGTAGCTCCTACCTCAGCTATAGCGACATCAACGCCTATAGGAAACTGCGGAACGTTTCCTATCCGCTCGCGAATCGGGAGCTTGGTCATGTTCATCTTGTCTATCTGATGTTGTGTGATGAAAGAAGAAAGCAAGGGTGAGCAGCAAGCCCACCAAAATAATATGTATAATAATTTACAATATATGAGCCTTCTCATAGTACTCATGAAAGTCTTGGTCAAAAGAAATGAACCAAGTTTGATATCTTAATGCGATGAAGTCGCAAAATATTCAGTATATATACATATATACTTTTCAAAATCTTGGAAGTCCTCTTCCATGCATAATATACACAGAGTTCCAGTTTATAACTGTATAAAAATATCGTTGCAAGGTGATCTCATATATCTAACCTTGTCTCAACTTTTTTCTGAAAATCTTTGTCATGCATAAGATAATCATTTACTAGATATAAGTTTAAAAGATGAAGTTACAAGATACTCCAATATACTTATATCTTTTCCAAATATTACTTGAGCTACCACCGTTCAAGTTATAATTAGTTTCAAAAGTTCATCACATAGATGAGACTACAAGACCAGATTTGAATAGATTAAATCTTTAAAATATCATCAAAATAAAAAGGAGTTACGAGATACTTCATTTGATGCAAACATCATTTTGAAAACTTGACCCTGCCAACACTCAACAATCGCCCAACCGTAGCCTTTCTATCGAAGTGCTCTGGGTAGTGTTGCAGAAATATCCAATTGGATGATGAACTCATTACAGGAGTTTGCCGCGCCAGGAAGACCACTTACGATGATCAGTCATAGTAGTGCAACCCCACCATTTTCTACATGTAGAGGAGAACCTATCGGATTTACTTGTCAACCGAACACTGAACTCCTAAGGAATGGACCGCCTTAGCGGAACTTCCAGGCCATTTGGGCCAATATAATAAGGCTGGGCCGGCGCCACTCCTAGTTCAGATGAAATCCATGACTCTGAAATGTAAAGCTCGTTCCCCATTTCCCCAAGTAGAAACTTATTGATACGGCTCCACCAAGAAGTCGTATCTAGTTGGAAAGGAGAACTCACCGATATTTCCCAGGCGATGCCTGTTAATGGATTAACTTGTTCCAAGAATTTTACTTCCCGAGTGTTGGGTAAGTAATCAAAAACTCTTTTATCAAGACAACAACCTTGTTGCAAATATAAAATATACCACAGAGCCGGATCCCTCCAGTTTTGAGCGAGTATTTAAATCCCCATTATAAAAGGAAGATCTTAAATATAAAAATGAGTTTTGGGATCCGCTCTAACTTTTGAAAATCATTTTAAAGACTTGAAAACACTTTAAAGAGTGTTTGGAATAATGCTGATTTAATAAAGTAAATCAGTCTCAATATAAAGAAATATCTGAATATTATTATTTAAATAATATTCCCATAAAGAATAATTGAGGTAGAAGTTGGAAAACTTATACTTGAAATGAATAGTAAATAATCAAAGATATACTTATACGAAAGTAATATCTTTATTTGAATATCAAAAGTAAGTTTGATTATCGAACCTTATTCTTTAATAAAATAAAGAATATTAATAAATAATAAGCGGAGTCATAATACCTCGAATGAATATTATAAATAATATTCATTAAATAAAATAACGGAGTCATACATCCTCAAATGAATATTCAAGTAATATTCAATAAATAATATAAAGGAGTCATAAGTCCTCGAATGAATATTCAAGATAATATTCATTAATAAAATAAAGTTATCGAATAAACCTTATTCGATTAATAGTTTTGAAAACTATTACCATATATATATATAATATATATATATATATATAAAATCTACTCGGGATCCTCGACTCCCGATTTTAGAAAATGTTTTCACCTTTGGGTCCCTATACTAAGGGTATATGCAAATTACCGCTATTCTCTAGCATAGGTATTATCAACTGAACCAACAGATATATATGGCAAGAATACGAAACAGGCATGCATATGTACCATATCACATGCTACAATATATCGCAAGAATTTGGTAATATAACCATCATGCATCTATTACAAGATAATGCATATACAAGTGTATACATCACAACAACAGTATAACGGATAGAAAACTTGCCTGAGCGACTGGGGATTACAATGGCTCGGGACGAGTCTGGTAACCTATAAACAACAAGTAAGTTGGAATTAAACCAAAGTCACTTGTAAATCTATACTCTAACCAACTCAGACTCTAACGCTCGTTTTGCGCTTACTAATTCTCTTAAGTCACTCGAGTACCCTTGGCTCCACCATTTTTAATAATTTAACCATTACGAGTTTTAAGGCGATTCCTTCACGAGTGTCTTACCAACTTCCTATTACACCTTACATAAATGTTTCATACTTCAATTAGTCCTTTAAGGTCTTTAACCTATGTTTCAAAGTAAGGCGAGGGGTAAGGGTTCGTTCGCGAAACGTCGTTACTTAAAACGGCCGTTTCTCCTAAACCGTACATCGGAATCAAACGAACTACATATCAAAACGAAGCTCGTAACATGAACTATCTAAACATGGCAATGGTCAAAACCTAGCAGTGAGTTCAAGGGTTCTGATGTTAAGAACAAAAAAACAGTCTACGGTAAATCGGGCATTACGACGGCTATGTTTACGCGATTTCCCAAATTTATACCATTCCAAATCCACCACAATTCAACCCCAATTCACAACCCAATCAAAACTCCATCCAAACTACATCATAACAGCCCCAACACTCAATATTAACAATTTATACTTATTCCCCACATGAACTAAAAGCTTTACTTAGGTTCTTTAACTAATTATCAAGATTTACAACTCCAAAAATACCACCAAACCAACTAATCTCTACAAACTCAACCAAACTTTAAACAAACAAGCATCATGCTTCACATATACTATATCAAACATATTCATTCCTAATTACTCAAAACTAAAGCTAGGGTTTGGAGTTTATACCTTCCTTGGAGAGTGGAGAATCAAGAGAATGGCTTGGAATCACCCTTAAAGTCCTTATCCAAGCTTAATCTAAACAAAACTTCAAGAACACAAATTTTAGTTCTTGAAAAACACTATTCACCATCTTCTTCCATGATTTATGGAAAAAGATTGGCTTGGAATTAGAAGCTTAAACTTATAGGAAGTATGTAACTATCCATGGGGAAGCTTAGATAAATACCTTGCTAAATAGTAAGTGGTGGAGCTTGGATCTTCATTTTTTATGAAAAGAAGCCGAGAGCTTCATGAAGAAATGGAGGAGGTTTTGTGTTTTGTTTGGTGAAAAATGAAATGTTTGCTTGGTTGGTTGAATTTTGAGTTATTTTAGGTTAATTACTTAATTAACCTTGATTTTGTGTGGTTATAATTCAACCACACTTCCTTCCCTTCTATGTCATGCTTATGTCATCATGTGGTGTCATCCTTCCCTCTTTGTCCTCTTCCCATTGGTTGGATGACATCATCCCCTCTAATCTCTTTGATTAACTTCCTAATTGTTTGCCTAATGACCGCTGATCTGTTATACGGTTCGCTTAACTTTCATTTTCATTTATCGTTTGAGGGATCATACCCGGGATCTTATTACTTAGGTTCCCTTAACCTTTCTCAATATATTATATTCCTTTTATGATCCTCTCTTATAATCCTTTAATTTAAATCTTTCTTATCTTGTTACCTTATACTCAATTCTTTTCGTATCTAGTGGATTTTCGGGAAAAGTCAAAGTATTCGGAATTGGATTCTGACGATCTTTACATACACTTACATACCATATAGAGTACTAATAAAATCTCAGAATATCCATAACAGAATCCCTACATAGTGGGGCATGAAAAGTTTTCTCATTCAGCAAAAACACTATTCATAAGGGTTTCAAAAATTTCCAAAAATTGGGGTTATTACAGTCTCCCCTCCTTAAAAGGATTCCGTCCTTGAATCAGATAGAAAATGAATAGGGATACTCTCTTAGCATTGCACTTTCTAACTCTCGAGTAAATTTTCCCACATTGTGGTCCTTCCATCAAACTCTGAATAGTTTGATAACCCTTCTCCTAAGCACTTGTTCCTCTTCACTCTATAACCCTTCCTGGTTGCTCCATATAGGTTACGTCGGGTTGCGTGTCTATGCGCTCATATGCCCCTATTTATCTGGCATCCGAATTATACTTCCCTAATATTGATATGTGAAACACGTTATGACTTGCTACATGTTCTGGGGTAAGGCTAGCTCATATGCTAACCTCCCCATACTTCTTAATATATCCAAGGGTCCAACAATTCGTCGGCTTAGCTTTCCTTTCTTTTTGAACCTCATCAATCCTTTCCAAGGGATACCTTTAACATTACTAGGTCCCCTATTTCCTATTCTTTGTCCTTTCGTGTCAAATCAACATATTTATCATGTCCATCTTGGGCTACTACCAGCCGTCCTCTGATTAGATCTATCATATCTTTGGTCCTTTGGACCACTGCTGGTCCGAGCATCTTGCGCTCTACAACTTCATCCTAACATAAGGGAGATCGACATTGTCTTCCCCCAAGGATCTCATAAGGAGACATCTCGATAATGACATATGATCTATTGTCATAAGAAAACTCAATCCGTGTTAAGTGATCATTCCAAATTCTTTCAAGTCTATTGCACAGACTCTCATTATAGCTTTTAGCATTAGAGCTTTTGCTTCTCAATACCCATTCTTTTCCAGTTCGTAATCGCTACTACCTTCCGTTCCTAATATTATACTGGTTATACTTTTGCTCGTTAGCGTTCTATAACCTTTTAATAACCACGCCAACCTTAGTATCACGAATGTGTTTCCATTCCAAATACTACCATAATTTTATTACTCCTTTTTCAGCTGTTTCTATTTCCCAAAGTTTGATCAATCATAAAGAAGTAAAAGAATTCATTGAGAGATCACTATGATCATGAACACTTGTTACATTGCATAGTTAGTACAGAAGGTGGCCAGCCTTTAGTACTTGACAAGCAATTAAACAATAGCTGGTATCCTACTCGGCTTCTATCACACAGATAGATAGTCATTCGGCAATACCTCCCCTTCTGGAAGGGTTGTTCTTCTCAGTTTATATGAAATGAAAAGAAGAGAAAAGAACGAACTGAAGAGAATTGTATATATGAAAAAAAAATATACTGCCACAAAATATCTGGCTTGGAACCTACCTCTGAATTATAGAGGTTTGTCATAGGAGAACAAAACATATGTGTATATATATCAATATCAAGTATTATCGCATCGCATTTCACATGCTTAAATATTTTTGCTATTCCGTCCATCATTCTATGGACCCATGCTCTTCCTCGAGCTTATACACAATCACCTTTGAAACTCCCTCGACATCGAAAATCGAATATGGAATCTCATTTTATACATCATCGTTACTAGAATCTTATGCTTGCACCGCAACCTTCCTCATATAGTAATACGACTCTCTTTTCATAAGAGGGAATAAATATTCAATAGGTAGATACTCTACTTAATTAGTCTATCAATGATAACTTATACACTACCACGACCCGATTAGTGGTACTTAATCTCAACATCTATTCCAATACAACTCTCATGGTTGTAATTAGCTCATTACTCGCAGAATCATTGCTGCCTTACTATGGTCCACCACTGACCTACTGTCATCATTCACTTTCCATGAAATCTTAATATCTAACCATACGGAGTCCATACCTGTCGTATCAAATTCTTCTAAGGAGTTAACATAATCACCATTCATGATTCATGAAGAACACTCCTGATCCAGACATACATACATGACATGAAGCAGATAAAATTGCAGAAGAGTTTCAGTCAAAGCAACGATAGCAGGTGAATACCATTCTTAATCGTATGCCTTAAATAGAAGACTTAACTCAAGGTTCGTTTAGTCCTTTTTGAAATATGGTCCTGGATTATTCTCAAGATAGGACCTTCTAAGATAGATAGCCCGCTCATGGCGATTACACGAATTAAACCTTTACCAACTACTATTACGGTTGGGTATTGCACAGTCATCAGAAGGAATGTCAATCTTCCAAACCATAATACAACCTTCATAGCTTTAACCATCATCACTGTATTCCTTTGGCACAAGCGCCTATAATTATCCTCTTACCTTTAAAGTGTCGGCCACCTCTTTGGCCTTTCCTGATAGTAAAATTTCCTTACAGTCAATGTCATTTTAACCACCTCCAAATAAATTTTCTACCTTATTTCAATCACAGCTTATGTGAAGATGTTTTCTTTAAAGTCTGATGAGTAAAAATAAAAAAATTATCACCATTTTTCCATAAGTTATTGCCTCAGTCTTTAGAGGTTAATCACTGTCACGACTGACTTTTAATCATACTTAGAACATCTTTTATCTTAAGTCCTAATTGCCCTGAACAATTTCGACCATTACTGGTTCGATCCATACCTTCTCGTGGTTTAACACGTGCCTCACTTGGCATCATTATAATTACATCATATTTCCTTTATCAACATTTCTATTCTTGAGAATTTTGAATTTTACCTTTCTCCTTGTAAAACCTCTAAGGTTATCCTTGAATCGTTCCTCATGAATTCTCTAGATACAGGGCATAACAAGATACCATTTATTAATACCAGAATCATTGTTTATATACTTCTGAAAAAAATTCTCCACTGATTCTTAAAGGTTATTATTACCTTAATCCTTTCCAATTCATTTGTCAAAACTCATACTATCCCTATTAAGGGTGAAATGCCAACCTTTATGCATTCCCCTAGGATTCGTTTTAAGTTACTGATGTTCTATCCTTAATTCCACCTTTAAAAAGGTACAAGCATCCTTCCATGGATAAATAAAGTCATATATCCCTGATAAGGGTATCTTATTCAATCATTTCCACCTCGATAGTCTATATCGAATTTCACAATAGCATCCTTATTCAAGTTAAGGTCAATCCACATGGCCTCCAAAAGATAAAAATGGTTATCCGTTTTTCTTTCCTGATTTGGTAATGATCACATGGATGCTCTGGAAGATATTGGTCGTGTTCAACGTGAACTTCTTCTTAATAAATCCTTATTTACTTTTGTTGTTAATCTCAACAGTCATCTCAATATTGGGATATCTTTCATACCTGGTGTCTCCCTTCCTGGGTATCAAGCCACCGATCTTACACTTCACATTCTTGAAGATCACTTCCTTCATCCAATTTTCCTACTTTCTTACTTTCTTGTCTCCTTAGTCTATCCGCTTTTTATTATTTATCCTTCGAACTATCTCAAGGTTTCCTCGAATCCTCCCAACTCACAGGGGATAAAATATATATATCTCTTATGCCCTCCACCATCAATTTTAACTCATGGTGAATCACCCTCATCCTGACGAATGCATACCTTTCTGTTTCTATTGCTATGAATCTTTAGGGTTTCCTCATACCTAACTCTCTTATCATACCTCGAACTCTATTGCCTTTATATTCCTTTCCACTTCAGTTTCTTTTTATTTTCCTTTCTCTTATCCTTATTTCATGAACCAACACAACATAAGTATTGATTTCAAACATCCCGTCATTCTGGATTCGTGTCCTCAGAACGAATCTTGACAACTTTTACCACTTAGATTCATAATTCATCATACTCATCCGCTTTTGTAATGGCTCTAAAGCTTTTACACTATCTTCATAACTTTGGGAAGTACTTTCCTGAAAACAATTGACTGAACTTTAATCAGTTTATTATAATCTCTTGCTCCATGCCTTCCTTGGCCTTTCACCGGCGGGTGGCCTCTCTCTTAGGAGGGTAAGTGACAAAAACAGTCTTTTGTGATTCGTCAATCATTCAGAATCTCAAATGATTCCTCTATTTCCTTTAGCCAGGCTCTTGCCTCGACTAGGTCAACGTGTTCCTTGGAACTCTAAGAGTTTAGAGACTTAAAGGTCCTGAAAGAATTTCCTACCGCATTGTTTCCTCAAGGTGGTGGTTGGGGATAATAGTCTAAGTTCTGTCTAGACAGGTCCATAAATTGTCATATAGGAGTACCGTCTCGGGTCTCCTTTCCTTACTCGACTTTCTGTTTCCTTAGTATGAAATGTTTCAACCTTCTCCCATAATCGGGGTTATCATATACATTAAAAACCTTGCTTTCCACTCTATTATGTTATGGGTTCTTTCTTTCTTGATGGCAACCTCCCTGACTATCACATTCAGGGTTTGCCCTAAATCTTATTCCTCAAACTATGGCTCTCATCTAAGTTCTCATCCTTAAGCTCTCGAACTTTTGGAACCCAAATTCTGTAGGAATACCTCATTATTCCCTTATCATCTTTCTCGGTATTAATCTCTTATCTATTTGTTGGCTCTCTGCCTTCATTCATCACTTTTTCTGGCACAATCTGTTCTTTTCCAATAATTTGGGATGTATCGCAATCTCAAACAGCTTTTCGGTACCGGCTCCGGTTACCTTCACTTCTATTTCCATTTCTCAAAATCTCTTATAAACTCTCCCAAAGACATTATTATCTTGAGTCTCTCCTTTTTACTAAGGGCATCAGTCACCACATTGGCTTTCCCCGTATGATAAAGAATCTCCCACTTATAATTCTTGATTAGCTCTAACAGCCTCCTCTGGCGTATGTTGAGCTCTTTCTACGGGAAAATGTACTAGAGTACTTATGGCTTAGGTAAATCTCGCACTTCTCTCCATACAAGTAGTGCCTCCAATATTTAGGGCAAAACTATTGCCACGAGCCCAAGCTCATGGGTGGGGATATCGAATTTTATATTCCCTTAATTGTCTTGACGCGTACGCGATTACCTTGCTGTGCTGTATAAGAAGCACCCTAATTCCTTATGCGAAGCGTCACTACACTTCACAAAATCTCATTTTCCATCCGGCAACGCCAACATAGGGAACATCACCAACCTTTGCTTCGGTTCTTAAAAGTTGTTCTCGCATTTCTCTGTCCATTTGAACTTCTCAGTCTTACGAGTAAGCTGCGTTTAAGGGGCTACTATCTTTACAAACTTGAACGAACCTCCGGTAGTGACCGGCCAATCCTACCTCTGGTAGTCGACCTAACCATGGTCATCAATTCATCAGCCCTCCTCTCATCATTCTCATCAGGATCCTCCATGGGATTCTCCTCAGCAACTGTCCCTTCTAGGACAACATCCTCAACCGCTACATCCTCAATATGAACATCATCCGATCCCGCGTTAGGACGCTCTATCAGATCCACAATCCGATCTCCAATTGGTAATAAAACATCATCACGCTGTTACTCCTCAACCTCAGGGTTCGGAGTCCCGCTACCATATACGATAACGAACTACGCTTCTATCGCTACATTTATAAGGGTTCCCATAAGGGTTTTAACTGTCGGTGCTACGTTAGGTAACCCGACTATGAACTTGGCAAGAGTTCTTATTATCTTAATGAACTTATTATCTTAACGTCACATCAGCTCTGAGGTTTATAACGCTTAGCTCTGATACCACTTCTGTAACACCCCCAAATCCGGGGTCGGGGATCCGGGTTGTCACGAGTTCCATTTCCCTTAATAACACCCAATCTTAATAAATAATTAACTACTCTGTACTGTGACCCCACAATAAACACACACACCACAAGTTATAGTCTCAGAGATGAATATCCAAAAATAATCACAAGTCATTTTATTCCAAAATTATCTGCCAATACACCTTAAAAGGTTTTCTGAATAAATTTACATTTTCTTTGCCATTATTACAATTCATAAATATACATAAATCTGGTACATCAAAAGTTGAAAGCCTAGCCTATTGGTAGCTCCTACCTCAGCTATAGCGACATCAACGCCTATAGAAAACTGCGGAACGTTTCCTATCCGCTCGCGAATCGGGAGCTTGGTCCTGTTCATCTTGTCTATCTAATGTTGTGTGATGAAAGAAGAAAGCAAGGGTGAGCAGCAAGCCCACCAAAATATATGTATAATAATTTACAATATATGAGCCTTCTCATAGTACTCATGAAAGTTTTGGTCAAAAGAAATGAACCAAGTTTGATATCTTAATGCGATGAAGTCGCAAAATATTCAGTATATATACATATATACTTTTCAAAATCTTGGAAGTCCTCTTCCATGCATAATATACACAGAGTTCCAGTTTATAACTGTATAAAAATATCGTTGCAAGGTGATCTCATATATCTAACATTGTCTCAATGTTTTTCTGAAAATCTTTGTCATGCATAAGATAATCATTTACTAGATATAAGTTTAAAAGATGAAGTTACAAGATACTCCAATATACTTATATCTTTTCCAAATATTACTTGAGCTACCACCGTTCAAGTTATAATTAGTTTCAAAAGTTCATCACATAGATGAGACTACAAGACCAGATTTGAATAGATTAAATCTTTAAAATATCATCAAAATAAAATGGAGTTACGAGATACTTCATTTGATGCAAACATCATTTTGAAAACTTAACCCTGCCAACACTCAACACTCGCCCAACCGTAGCCTTTCTATCGAAGTGCTCTGGGTAGTGTTGCAGAAATATCCAATTGGATGATGAACTCATTACAGGAGTTTGCCACGCCAGGAAGACCACTTACGATGATCAGTCGTAGTAGTGCAACCCCACCATTTTCTACATGTAGAGGAGAACCTGTCGGATTTACTTATCAACCGAACACTGAACTCCTAAGGAATGGACCGCCTTAGTGGAACTTCCAGGCCATTTGGGCCAATATAATAAGGCTGGGCCGGCGCCACTCGACCACTTACGCCACTCCTAGTTCAGAAGAAATCCATGACTCTGAAACGTAAAGCTCGTTCCCCCTTTCCCCTAGTAGAAACTTGTTGATATGGCTCCACCAAGAAGTCGTATCTAGTTGGAAAGGAGAACTCACCGATATTTCTCAGGCGATGCCTGTTAATGGATTAACTTGTTCCAAGAATTTTACTTCCCGAGTGTTGGGTAAGTAATCAAAAACTCTTTTATCAAGACAACAACCTTGTTGCAAATATAAAATACACCACAGAGCCGGATCCCTCCGGTTTTGAGGGAGTATTTAAATCCCCTTTTTAAAAGGAAGATCTTAAATATAAAAATGAGTTTTGGGATCCGCTGTAACTTTTGAAAATCATTTTAAAGACTTGAAAACACTTTAAAGAGTGTTTGGAATAATGCTGATTTAATAAAGTAAATCAGTCTCAATATAAAGAAATATCTGAATATTATTATTTAAATAATATTCCCATAAAGAATAATTGAGGTAGAAGTTGGAAAACTTATACTTGAAATGAATAGTAAATAATCAAAGATATACTTATACGAAAATAATATCTTTATTTGAATATCAAAAGTAAGTTTGATTATCGAACCTTATTCTTTAATAAAATAAAGAATATTAATAAATAATAAGCGGAGTCATAATACCTCGAATGAATATTATAAATAATATTCATTAAATAAAATAACGGAGTCATACATCCTCAAATGAATATTCAAGTAATATTCAATAAATAATATAAAGGAGTCATAAGTCCTCGAATGAATATTCAAGATAATATTCATTAATAAAATAAAGTTATCGAATAAACCTTATTCGATTAATAGTTTTGAAAACTATTACCATATATATATATAATATATATATATATATATATAAAATCTACTCGGGATCCTCGACTCCCGGTTTTAGAAAATGTTTTCACCTTTGGGTCCCTATACTAAGGGTATATGCAAATTACCGCTATTCTCTAGCATAGGTATTATCAACTGAACCAACAGATATATATGGCAAGAATACGAAACAGGCATGCATATGTACCATATCACATGCTACAATATATCGCAAGAATTTGCTAATATAACCATCATGCATCTATGACAAGATAATGCATATACAAGTGTATACATCACAACAACAGTATAACGGATAGAAAACTTGCCTGAGCGACTGGGGATTACAATGGCTCGGGACGAGTCTGGTAACCTATAAACAACAAGTAAGTTGGAATTAAACCAAAGTCACTTGTAAATCTATACTCTAACCAACTCAGACTCTAACGCTCGTTTTGCGCTTACTAATTCTCTTAAGTCACTTGAGTACCCTCGGCTCCACCATTTTTAATAATTTAACCATTACGAGTTTTAAGGCGATTCCTTCGCGAGTGTCTTACCAACTGCCTAGTACACCTTACATAAATGTTTCATACTTCAATTAGTCCTTTAAGGTCTTTAACCTATGTTTCAAAGTAAGGCGAGGGGTAAGGGTTCGTTCGCGAAACGTCGTTACTTAAAACGGCTGTTTCTCCTAAACCGTACATCGGAATCAAACGAACTACATATCAAAACGAAGCTCATAACATGAACTATCTAAACATGGCAATGGTCAAAACCTAGCAGTGAGTTCAAGGGTTCTGATGTTAAGAACAAAAAAACAGTCTACGGTAAATCGGGCATTACGACGGCTATGTTTACGCGATTTCCCAAATTTATACCATTCCAAATCCACCACAATTCAACCCCAATTCACAACCCAATCAAAACTCCATCCAAACTACATCATAACAGCCCCAACACTCAACATTAACAATTTATACTTATTCCCCACATGAACTAAAAGCTTTACTTAGGTTCTTTAACTAATTATCAAGATTTACAACTCCAAAAATACCACCAAACCAACTAATCTCTACAAACTCAACCAAACTTTAAACAAACAAGCATCATGCTTCACATATACTATATCAAACATATTCATTCCTAATTACTCAAAACTAAAGCTAGGGTTTGGAGTTTATACCTTCCTTGGAGAGTGGAGAATCAAGAGAATAGCTTGGAATCACCCTTAAAGTCCTTATCCAAGCTTAATCTAAACAAAACTTCAAGAACACAAATTTTAGTTCTTGAAAAACACTATTCACCATCTTCTTCCATTATTTATAGAAAAAGATTGGCTTGGAATTAGAAGCTTAAACTTATAGAAAGTATATAACTATCCATGGGGAAGCTTAGATAAATACCTTGCTAAATAGTAAGTGGTGGAGCTTGGATCTTCATTTTTTAAGAAAAGAAGCCGAGAGCTTCATGAAGAAATGGAGGAGTTTTTGTGTTTTGTTTGGTGAAAAATGAAATGTTTCCTTGGTTGGTTGAATTTTGAGTTGTTTTAGGTTAATTACTTAATTAACCTTGATTTTGTGTGGTTATAATTCAACCACACTTCCTTCCCTTCTATGTCATGCTTATGTCATCATGTGGTGTCATCCTTCCCTCTTTGTCCTCTTCCCATTGGTTGGATGACATCATCCCCTCTAATCTCTTTGATTAACTTCCTAATTGTTTGCCTAATGACCGCTGATCTGTTATACGGTTCGCTTAACTTTCGTTTTCGTTTATCGTTTGAGAAATCATACCCGGGATCTTATTACTTAGGTTCCCTTAACTTTCTCAATATATTATATTCCTTTTATGATCCTCTCTTATAATCCTTTAATTTAAATCCTTCTTATCTTGTTACCTTATACTCAATTCTTTTCGTATCTAGTGGATTTCCGGGAAAAGTCAAAGTATTCAGAATTAGATTTTGACGATATTTACATACACTTATATACCATATAGAGTACTAATAAAATCTCAGAATATCCATAACAGAATCCTTACATAGTGGGGCATGAAAAGTTTTCTCATTCAGCAAAAACACTATTCATAAGGGTTTCAAAAATTTCCAAAAATTGGGGTTATTATAGGTGAGCCATAAGTTGCTCAACAAGTCCGCAAAATATATAAACAGTGTTAGAGTTAGTTAAATGAACCGGTAATCTGGTTACATCTGCAAAGATATAACCTCGCAAGAGAAGAATGAAGGCCATTATCGGCGACTACAAATGAACTAAACTGGACACAAGTTCGCACCTATACCCTGCTGATCAGCCAGGATATAGTATAGATCTATATCTCACTATATAGATCTAGTCAGGTACTCAGGCTCTACGGCCCATCTCAAGGATCCGGTTAAATCCCGGTCCTTAGGACCAAGTGAAAACTTAATCCCAAACATCACTATCCAGTCCATAGAGGAGCAACCAGAACAATCAGTATACTTTGATATATTCCAACACCAGAATATATGAATATGTAGGTGTAACTATTGGAATATGAATAGAGAATTTAACGGAACAAGGAGAAATCAGGAATCGAAATGAAATATGAATGAAAGAATAACAATTATGTATTAGTGTTCATGAATAGATATCAAAAGTGTGCAAGTGTAATAGGAATTCGAAGTAATGTCACTATTCTGAAATTAGAATAGGGAAAAAACTTGCCTTCCACACGATTCACTCCAAGTATTTCACCGTCGTCTATCACCGGCTCGACTCGCCTTGCTGGCTTTTGCTTCTATCAAACAAATAGACTAATTTAGTCATCTCGTATCTCAATCGTGTCTCAAACCGACTTCACAGAGCCCTTATCGTCTACCCATACGCGTATTATTGACTTGTATACTAATTATTAACAAGCAAGACTCGATTAACCACATAATACACATAAGCACATAAGCCACAATATCATTTTAACTTTAAAATAATTTTTAGAATCAAAATCGACTCGCTATTCGCTTAACCGATCATTCTCTGACTCGTTTTCTATTTTTCGAGATTTACGGACTCGCCCCTATACGCGGTAAAGCATATAATTAAATAAATATCAAAATTAAAGTAGTTTGTAAAAGAAATTAGGTTTTAACATTATTTTTAATAAAAATAGCTCATTTTTCTGTGTCAAAGGGCTTTCGTTTCGCTCGAATCGGATAAATGGTTCAATTAATATCAAATAATACAGATAAATCAATTTATTATTCAATATAATTAATTATTACTAATTATTGAACCCTAAAAATATTTTTAAATTATTATTTCTGAGAAATCAGAATTAAAAATGATTTTTTCATAATTTTTGGAATTAAAATAAACTTATTATGATTTATTAAAAATAATTTGATTAATTATCAAAATAATTAATCATTTTTAAATAAATAATTAATGATAAAAAAATAATATATAATTAAAGAAATAAGTAAATCTGATTTTTAGAAAATATTTCAGAATTATTTATAATATAAATCAATTAATTAAATAATTAATTAATCAATTTATAAAATAAATAATACTAATTTTTATAAATAATATAAATAAAAATAAAAATAAAATTCCAGAAACAATTGTCAGAAATCAAACTGTGACAAAATTGGATCAAAACTGGGTTGCAAAACGGGTCACAACAGGGTTGGGATGAACAAAACGGGTCGGGAAGAACTCGTCGGAAAGTTCCCAGTTTCCGGTGGGTTTTCCCGATTCCGTTCAGTCAAAATCAGGCTAACACAAGTATCGTTTGGTCCTTTTCTCAACGGGGATCGATTCCAGATCAGCTTAACATCTCAAACTCACAATCCAATCATAAGAATCATCTCAGAATCGCTAACTCCGATCAAACCGACTTAAAATCCGGCCAAAAACCGATTTGCTTCACCAATACATGAAACTCGACGTTCTATAGTGCAAATCAAAGCTCAGAACACATACAATCAAAGCCCTATCCTCTACATAACCTCATCTTTCTCTAAAATCAAACACGATCAAACAAAAATTTACATAAACCCTAGAAATCGAATCAAGAGTTCAAGCAATCGTTTGTTAAATTAATTAGCATGAATCGATTGTAAACAACATCAGGATGATATCTCTATCATCAAAACATCCTAATAACCCTAGAATTAAAAAGACCCATTTCGGACATAAACCCTAGATTTCAAAAATTAAAAACAACGAGTTAAACACGAAATTAATATAAAAAACAGAAAGAATATATCAAAACCTTTGATTTGGATACTCGAATCACTTGATTTTGTGCATAAATCAGTTCAAAATCCTCATTTTATTCTTCAACCTGAATTCAAACCCGACCCGTTCGTCAGAGAGTTTCAGGATTTTTGCAATTTTTTAATAGTTAATTAATAGTAATTAAAATAAAAATTAACTATTTATAGTAGGTACAATAATACTCCAAATTAAAATTAAGGCCTTAATTATACATCTTTTAAAATTAATTGGCCCATAATTTTATAATTTTTGAGTATTAAAATTTAATTTTTAAATATTTTATATATACAGTATATATGCCAAAAATTCCCAAAAATTGTGAATAATTCAAAAATACAAAGAAATGGTATAAATGAAAGTCCTATAATTTTATAAAAATAAAAATGTGATTTTTGTGTGAATAATTCAAAAATACAAAGAAATGGTATAAATGAAAGTCCTATAATTTTATAAAAATAAAAATGTGATTTTTGTGGGGTTTTTAACACCCAATGGGGCCCGAAAAAATCATTTTTCGCGAAACAAGAAAATTTATAAAATATCTAGATGTTCAAAATAACATGATGGTACAAGCCATTTGATAAACAATAAAGCCCATTATTTTATTTGAAATATCAACTATAAAATCATAGTATATGTCTTATAACTTTTGATACGAAAGCTGTAACTTCAAAATAAAATATCAGAGAAATACCCTGAAAATACC
Organism: Apium graveolens; assembly: GCF_009905375.1. Lineage (NCBI taxonomy): Eukaryota > Viridiplantae > Streptophyta > Magnoliopsida > Apiales > Apiaceae > Apium > Apium graveolens. The sequence continues at coordinate 34,620 of NW_027417789.1, read as the reverse complement.
CGGACGATACAGAATACACATAGCACGTAACACTTAGTGTCTTATAGCTAATTACACATAAATGATATATTAAAACACATAATTTATTATAAATACGATATAATACAAGCGTAATGTCCCAGGTGTTACAGTGTCTCTCTCAAATCTCCAATCCATGAGAGCATCTGAGATGGATGTAATTATTGATAGAGTTAATCCAGTCATTCTAGAGGATACCCAATTGCTCAATGAACTTAAGAATGCTCAGATAGCTGCTTTTCCTGAAGCCTATCTCCATCCAAGCAAGGGGTGGCCTACATCTATCCTCAAACCAGGAAGTGCAAATACATCACATTCCCTAAAAATTATGTGATGGGTAATCTAAGGTTGATCATGTCATTAAGACTGATCTCAAGACCAAGAAAAACAAGACATTTGAAGATGAGGAGATGATTAGGATGCTGGGAAGATATCTTCAAAATACTGAAAACATGTTGCCAACCACTCAATTCAACACAAAAGATGACAAGGATGATAATGATCAGAAGAATGATGAGAAAAAACCTTCTGGCTCAAATCCAAGTCAATCTTCTAAAGCAACTGGCAGTAAGGTAGATGGGAAGAAGAAGGATGAAAGGAAGAGAGGAAATGATAGCAGAAGGAGGAGAAGGGGAGAAGAAGAAGGAACCATGAAACATGTCCAATAAATCCAAATCTCTCATACTCAAACCACCAAGCCTAGCCAAACACTATCTCACCCAAACCTACCTCAAAAGACAAAATACTTGTATAAACAAAATACAAACACCCTACTCAAGATACCAATTAGATCAAGCCATGTCACATTAAATAGAATCATCTCAATACTGTTGGAAGAAAACCAAGGAAAATACAAGATGGTGTTGGGGTTATCTGGAACTGTTTCAATTAAATTGATTTTCTGCCTCTAAACATGTGTGTCACAGATGATGACTTTTTCCAACAACTATCAGAAGAAATTGTCAAAGTCTTTGTTGTATCTTTAGAAGAAGTCAGAATCTACTACCAAGATGGCTCTTTTATTTTGCTTAGCAGGACAGTAATGGAAAATTTTTCAACTACAGAACTAAAAAAGGTGATCACCTTGGTGAATGATAAGGACACAATTACACGAATGTGGAAGGATGTGATGTCTGAAAGGTTGAGGGAAAGAAATGAAAGGCATGCAAGATTGAAGGCTGAAAAAGAGGAAAGGGACAGAAAATATGCAAGGGAGATAGAAATATTTTAGCAGAGATCAAATGAGCTCAAGGAAAGGGGGTTAAGTAGAATATCAAAGGATGGACACTTTCTGAACATACAAGTTGGCATATTCTCAAGATTCAAAGTTGGTTACCTAAATGGTTACTGATTGGATGATTGGCTCAAGCTTGTAGAAGCTCTAAGAAGGACTGAAATAATAGAACTCCAAGTGCTAGTAAATCTAATGGACCTCATTTGAAAATAATCAGGCTATGAGAAATTCATGTGATAGCTTAACTATTGAATTTATGTAATCATCTAATGTATAACAATTGTACTTGTAAATTTTTCAGTTTTTATGTAATTATTTTTAACTTGGGGTTAGTCTTCTTATCAGGCTTGAATTTATGATAAGCAATCTTCTCAAATATTGGGGGAGATTGTTGTACAAGACATGCCTGTATGATAACAAGACTAAGTCACATTGATAACCCTAAGATTTAGTTGTTTAATAATCAACTTTGTGTTTTATATTATATTTTTTAGTCTATAAAATGGTTAGAAGATTAGACTGGAGTATTTTTCTGTAAATAGATTCAAGCTAAGAAATAAACTCTTGAAGTAGATCAAGCCATGATCATGCCTCAGAGAAAAGTGAAGAAGCTTGGAGTTGAATAAACTATTTTAAGAAAAATGTTTGTCAAGATATCGATAAGTCACATATCAAGTAATATAGAGAAGTCATTCGAGAACTTCAGAATGACTTATCGAGAAGTTCAAAATGGCTTATATAGAAGTCTCAGAGATATCGACAAGTCATTTCTACATGTAGAGAACTCAGAGATATCGACAAGCCAAATGAAGATATGAAGATTGGAGATATCTAAAAGTCAATTTCTCATAAGAGATCTCAGAGATATCGACAAGTCAAAATGTATATAGAGATCTCTGAGATATCAACAAGTCAATTCTACATGTAGAGATCTCAGACATATCGACAAGTCATTTAACATGCAAAGATCAAGAGACCTCGATAAGTCAAATACACCTATAGAGAACACAGAGATCTCGATAAGTCATTATACTTATCGAGATGTCACTTCTCTATTGAACAAACTGGAGATCTTGACATGCCTCTCAAATACAGAATGCAAACAAATTCAAGATTCAAGAGTCAACAAACGATCTATCAACTAGATTGAAAAGTCTACAAAGTAGATGGAGAAAATACAAGATCAAGGGACAAGATTAACTAGACAAAGGATGGTCACAGACCTACAAGATTCTACACAGATTTGCTAAGCTAGAAATGGAAATAGAAAAAGGTTGCTTTAGAAAAGAATTTAGAACATTTTAGTGCAAGTTTTGTAAACCCGTGCTGCTAGTGTATAAAGCATGCACTGGTCTTTAGTTTAAAAGTAACCAAAAGATTGACAATTTCTTGTATTCTCTCAAGGAAGAAGCCGAGTTCTTATATTTTTTAAGAACACAAAATTTGTAGCAAGACAAACTTAATTAATACATATTAAGTCAGTCTTGAAATATTGTGTTTGTGATTTTATTTATGTTGAACACAACATCTTTACAAATTGTAAACTGATTTGTTCAAACAATATCCAAACCTTAAAAAGGCTAAAAATCCAGAAAACACAATTACCCCCTCTGTGTTTTACTCAATAGCTAACACTGCTGATCACTTGGACAGACTTGAAGCTGTGAAGATTATACTTGACAAATATGATGGTTCTGAGCCCAAGCAGAAGATCTTACTCTTATTGCAAAATGATCAAGTTCAAGTTCTTTCACTTGATTAACTGATGATCATGTCAATAAAGGAACTGAAATATATTCACTATTTGCTAAGAGTTGAGGATGAAACTTTAAAAGGATGATCAAATATGATTCTTGCCAATATCAGAAAAAGGATACTAGATAATGTCGATATTACTTTGGATCATACATTCCTACATACATAATTTTCAAAGGGCAAGAAGTCAACATGAAAAAGGAGGAGCTATTATTGAAAATATTCTTACTCAAAGGCATATAACCATGGATCCTGATGGAAAAAGAACTTGTTACGTGTCACTAGAAGAAATGATGACAGAAGGAGCTCAAATCAGAAATCTAAGAGCTGCCATTTATCAGTTGTCTGATAAAACTGAGTATGAGAAAAATTTAAAGATCAAGCTAGAAGATATTATGTTGAAAAAGATTGATGACAGATTTAAAGCTTTCGTTCAGAGATAATGTAGAGTTTATCAAGAAATATGAAGATCAAAGTCTGAAACAAAGTATGCTTTACACTACATATTTTGTCTATCTGGTTTTTGGCACTAGACAATTCTATTAGAATTTATATTTATTCTGTAAAGCATAAATTGGGGGAGGTTGTTGGGAATTGGCTAAGTCGAGAATCATGATATGTTTAATAATCAGGTTATGATTATCCGTTGAAAGCTTCATTATCATCCGTTGACAATCTATTCAGTCATTCATTAATACTTACATATGAATATTCATCGAAGCTATAACATATATCCGTTGATCAGCTTATCCATTGATAATGACTTGAACAACAAGTCAGAGCTGCGAGATAAATCAGAATGTGCTGATTTATAGGATCATAGTTGATTTAGATATATATAGAAAGTAGAAGATTTATATTATAACATATCTTGTAATTAATAGAGATTGATTGTAGCTGTGTAGTACATAAACACTGAATAGGTTATCATATTGTAATGTGATACATGTTAAACTCGGGTATTCACATAACCTAGCAGCTCTTAAGAATATTGTTCTTGAGAGAGTTTTGTAACAGTTTATTAAAAATCAATATAAACTGTTATTTGATTGATCTGTGCTTACTTTACTTTTGTGATACATCGATTTGTTTAGTAATTGTATCCAACCCCCTTAAATAATTAATTTACTGGGCAACAGTGTGTCTAACCTCACCTTGTGCATCAAAAATTGTTTGTGTGCGAGGTGGTGACACTCCTTTGGATACCCTGGTCGACAGGAAAGTTTAAATAGACGCACCCTGTTGAGAGGATGAATCTATTAACTGTTTTTGTGCCTTTTGAGCCATTAAATCCTTTTGAGAAGATGTATGAGGGCTAGCAGTTGACCCAATTTAATACTACTCAACTATGTAGGAGACAGAGCTGCTGGATTGACTTCAGAACCTTCCTTATATGGTGCACTAAGGCACTTTCTCCCTCACGCTCATTAATACTTCATTTTAGTGGTAAGAGAGTATCAGTTGGTTCTATTTCCGTGTTTGTCTTTACAGTCTGGGATTGAAGTTGTGGGTTTTCAACCTCATGACTATCAATGAAAGAAGGCCATTGGAGGCTGAACCTGCATCACAGAACATATGCAATGTAGAGATAAAATGTATTTAAGTTTTATAATGAATAAAAATTATGCATTTAATATTTTGAGAGAAATGATGCACTACAGTGATTTCACAAAGATTTTCATGAAATAAGAAATCACCACTGTAAAAAGAAGTTTAATTTTCTCCTAAAACTGTTCGAGTGCACAAGTCTATTTTTATGCATAAAAAGATAAATAATCATGTCTTTTAATATGAAAAAGACACAGACGCATGACCTAGCAATATTAAGAAGAGAAAGAAAGATTTTGTCTTTCAATATGAATGAGTTTTTAGAAAAGCATTGATCATTTAAGGTAAAGTCTAAGCAATTCTCATTCATGTCAAAAGCTCCATAATCTATCTTTATAAGTTATTACCAACAACATTGTTTATTAATAAATAATATTAATAAGAATGACTATGTTGCTGGTTTCAAATTGTAGTGAATTTGTCAGATATAGCAAAGCATATAAATCCACTAGAACTTTATGTTACATATTGAATTCTCAATGATCAGAAGAAGCTCAGGACTGGCTGTTCGGGTGGCATCAGTATCTAATGTATCGTCAGGATTTGATACATCATCAGCATTTGGATGTCATCAGTATTTGAAGCCAGTCTGCTTAAAGTATTTGTTCTATTCCTTGTAATATGGAGCAGATATCTTTTATGTCTGAGTTATAGGACTTTATCTATTCAGTTAAAGGTATGTATCAATTTCAGTTAGCTTTTGATAATATATATCTTAGATTGATTTGTTGTAGCTGTGTAGTATATAAACACAGTTTAGGTCATCACTTAGTGTATTGATCTCGAGTATCATTCGACCTAGTAGCTCTCAAGAACATCAGTATTTCTTGAGAGGATTTTGTACCAGTTTTTATCAGAAATATAAAAAGCCGTTATATTTTATTACTTGTTCGAAATATTTATACAATTGTATCCAACCCCCTTAAACAATTGTATCTTCACTGGGCAACAATTGGTATCAGAGCTCACTGATAAATTTACAATCAGAAACGATCTAAACATGTCTCTGAACAAGTATGAAAGCATTAAAATTCCCATTCTTAAAGAGGCTGAATATCCAACATGGAAGGTGAAGATGCTCATGCACCTGGAAGCTACAGATCCAGATTATCTCGACGTAATCAATGATGGACCTTTCATGCCAACAAAACTGGTGCCTGCAACTCCCACTGTTGCTGAACATTATCAGCTGAAGGAGAAGACTGAGTGGACACCAGAAGAGAAAGTAGCTGTGCTGAAAGATGCAAAGGTAAGAAACATTTTGCATGACAGTCTTGATTCTGTGATGTCAAACAGGGTTATAGCCTACAAGACTGCCAAAAAGATTTGGGATGCTCTCGAAACTCAATATCAAGGATCCATGGCCATCAAGAAGAACAAAAGGGTTGTTCTGATTTAAGAATATGAACACTTTGAGGTCAAGCCTGATGAAAGTCTCACTGACATCTATGACAGATTTCTGACCCTGCTCAACAATCTGTCTTTGGGAGGAAAGGTGTATGATCGAGAGGACTCAAATACCAAGTTTTTGAGAGCTTTTAGTGAAGAATGAGAGACTCAGACTTCAATCATACGACATCAGTATGATCTGGAAGTAATTACTCTGGATGAAGTCTATGGCATCCTGAGAACTCATGATTTAGAGGTTCAGCAAAGGAGAGAGAGGAAAAGCAACAAAGGGAAATCTGTTGCTTTGAAAGTAAATGATGAAGCTTCGAAAGAAAAGTTGGTTGGAGCTGTAAGAATGAAGAACAATTTGCCAGAATCAGATACTGATGATTCATCATCAAATCCTGATGATGATACTAATTCTGAAACTGATGAGAACATGACAGATTCTGATGTCATGCAAATGGCCGTATTGCTGGTTAAGGGCTTCAGGAAGATGCGATTCAGGAAGTCTAAGAACAACAGAAGCTGCAGGAAGAAGTTCACTGGAGGTGAAAGGAAGTCAACTGGGAGAAAAGATGGAAAGGACTTAAAAGCTGGGAAGGTAGACAAGACAAAGATCAAGTGTTACAACTGTGACGAACCTGGTCACTTTGCCTCAGAGTGCAAGAAAACAAAGCATGATAAAGTAAAGAACAAAGCCTTGATCACATCAAGCAAGAATTGGATGGACTCTTCTGATTCTGAAAATGATGACACATGCTATGCACTGATGGCTAGCTTTGATGATACTGCTTCCTCTGAGTCTAAGGTACAAACTCCTTTCTTCTCTTTTGATACTGAGAATATATCTTAGTTGAACTCTATTATTAAATATTTGCATGGTAATTTTATGAATAAAACTCTAGAAAATGATAAACTTATAACTGAAATTGAGATCTTGAAATCTAGGAATGAACAGTTAGAGTCTGACTTAATAAATCAGATAGATTTGAAGAAAGAATTTGAGAGAGCTAAACATACAGTAAAAATTCTTGAGGCTAAATACAGTATGTTAGAAAAAGATCTAGAAAATGAAAGAAAAACCCTTAAAGCCTGGACTGATTCAGGGAAAAAGGTTCATGAGATAATCTCAAAGAAAAACTGGAAAGAATGCATAGGCTATAAAGATGGAGTTAAGGATGTTGACACTGAAAATAAAATTACCCTTAGAACTCCTGTTAAGTTTATCTCTTCAGAAGCTGATGAACCCAAATCTGCTTTTGAAAAGGGTTCAACATCAGTATCACAAGAAAAACATGTAAGTGATAAAACTTAAAGAAAGGAAAGCAAGGAAACCATTAAGTCTGTTAAGAAAGAAAAGAACATAGGACTTTTGTCAGCAAGACAATTGAAAAAGAAATTATCTGAGGTTACTGACAAACCTCAAGTAGAAAGTCCTAAAAGAAACAGGAATGGTAAGTAAGGTATTTTTAAGGATTCAAATTACAAGGTTGTTCTCAATGCTCCTAGAAAAACTTGTTTTAACTGTGGAAATACTAATCATCTTTCTATTGATTGCAGGAGGAATAAGAAAATAAAAACTGCTATTCTTGAGTTTGATGTTAGGGTAGATCGGTATTTAATAAACCATAAATCCTTATTTTCATTGTGGTAGTAGCTGGCATTCGATTTATACTTATAGTTCTTATCACAAGTTGTATCACAACTATTATAAACCTTTGCCTAAGTTTAATAAAGTTGCTTGTGTGCTTAATTCTGTTGGTTTTACTAAATCTGCTTCTGACAAGACAAATCATGACAAAGGAAAAACTGTCAAAAGTACTCCTGACACACAAAGGCTTAAGTTGTCCAAAAAGAGGGCCCAATAAGTGTGGGTCCTTAAAAATCCATCTAATTAATTATTCTTCTGATTGCAGGGTAACAAGAAAAATACACTTGTCTTGGATAGTGGATGTTCAGGACACATGACTAGAAATAAATCCCTGTTGTCAGAATTTGAGAAGAAGGTTGGCCCAGATGTATCTTATAGAGATGGAAATGTAGGACACACTCTGGGATATGGCAACTTGATAATTGGAAAGGTATCAATAAAGAATGTAGCTCTAGTGGATGGACTGAAGCATAATCTTCTGAGCATCAGTCAAATCACTGACAGAGGTTATCATGTTATATTCTATGATTCAAACTGTGAAGTTGTTCATAACAAGTCAAAGAAAATTGTCTTGATAGGATACATACATGGTAACATTTATGAAGCAAGGCTACATGAATGTCTTGAAAAGGAAGCTACTTGCCTTATATCTAAGGCATCAGTAGATGAGAGCTGGAACTGGCATAAGAAGCTCTCATATCTCAACTTTAATTCAATCAATGAACTTGCCAAGAAGGAGCTTGTAAGAGGATTGCCAAACATGCTATATTCATCCTGATGGTCTTTGTGATGCTTGCCAAAAGTCCAAACAAAGAAGAGTATCTTTCAAAAGCAAAACTGAATTCTCCATTTCTGAGCCATATCACATGCTACATCTGGACCTCTTTGGACCAGTGAACATAATGTCCATTAACAAGAAAAGGTACACACTTGTAATTGTTGATGATTTCAATAGATTACATGGGTTTATTTTCTACACAGGAAGGATGAAACTCCAGAAATTCTTCTGGACCACATAAGGCAAATTGAAAATGAATCTACTCATAAAGTGAAAATCCTGAGAAGTGATAATGGCACTGAATTCAAGAACTCAAAGATGGAGGAATTCTGCAAGTACAAAGGCATAGAGCAACAATTCTCAGCTCCTGGTACACCTCAGCAAAATGGTGTTGTTGAGAGAAAGAACAAAACCTTGATTGAAGCTGACAGAACTCTGCTAGAAGAAGCAAAACTACCCACTTACTTTTGGGCTGAATCAGTAAACACATCATGTTATACTCAGAATATCACTTTGATAAACAAACATGGTGTTATTCCTTATCAAATGCTAAAGGAAAAGAAGCTCAGTCTCAAACATCTTCGTGTATTTGGATGTAAGTGCTTTGTTTTAAGAACTCATACTGATCAGCTTGGGAACTTTGAATCAAAGGCAGATGAAGGGATCTTTGTTTGATACTCACCATCAAAAGCATATAGAGTGTTCAATCTGAGAACATACACTGTAGTAGTCTCCATAAATGTATCCTTTGATGATAAGAAGATTCCTGTTTTTGAAGAAGACACTCATGAAAGCTTAATCTTTGCAAATGAAAATACATTGTTGTAATCTGGATCAAACTCCAATGAGCTGTCAAATCCTGACGATCCAAATCCTGACACTCCTTCAGATTCTGAAGATAATCACTGTACTAACGAACCTGCACATGTTGAGGGGGAGCAACAACAAGGGTCAACTGATGGTACTAACACTGAAGAATCATCTCAAGATTCTTCTCAATCTAATCTCTCAGAATCTGAATAGACACCAAGTATATTGAGACCCTATATGTCTATAGAATTTGACAACATAACGGTTTAATGCATAACTTATCTATCATGATTACATAGGACAAGTAAGATGGTTAAAATTACCTACGAATCATGCATAATAATAACACATGAACCTATGCTAGCATGGCAAGTTCTAAATCCTTAAATTCATTGTCGCTTCGTTAAGAATTAACAAGCTATCTTATAAGTTCGCGATGCTCATAAGATGAATAAGCACAACCAATACTAGGTTATAATACAATTACCACACACTAAGGCATTGAAACAAATCAACCAAAGAAATTCATAAATAAATCCGCTAGAACCCGACGATAACGATTACCCCATAATCGGACCCATCATCAACGCGGGTTCCGATGAAAGTATGGTATAATAAACGTAGTATTTATAAATAATTAATGAACAAAGTACGAAATCTAAAGTATTAGGTTCAATAAAATAAGAAACGAGCATCCAAGATTACAACTTAGAACAAAGATTCATAAGAATAAACTAGATCTTCTTCGCCTTTGTTGAATTGTGCTATAGGTCTTCTTGTCGTCTTCTCCTTAAGCTCCGTTACGTCTCTCTCTGTGAAAAACATCTTTTATTTAGGTATATATAGCAGCCCATGCAAAGTAGAAGTCCTTCAATCAAAAGGCCAAGTAGAATCAGGATTTTAACATCCCGACCCGGCGCGGGCGCGCGCTTGATCAACGCGGGTGCGCTGTGTTTCCGAAGCATGGGCGCGACCGCGTGCTTTGACAACGCGGGCACGCTGGCCTTCTGGATAAAATTCTGCTTTCTTTCTTTTCTTGCTGAAATGAGTTGGTTTCCCGAGCTTTATTCCTTGGACACCATCCTAGCACCATATTAGCATCAAATCAATGCTAATTCACCTGAATCCCAGATCAATTCCTGAAATGCAAAAACATTAGAAAACATATTAAAACACCAACAACTTGAGTACAAATACACCAATTCAATGCTTAATGGAGCGTTATAAAGTGTCATACATGCAACTCAACAGTCACAAAAATGGCATTAGAGCAATAAGTTTTAGGATTTTGTCTAGATGCGAGATTACGTAAGAGCTCATGTAGAGTTCATCATTGGACTACCAGATGTAGCCCTAATGTGTAGGTTAGGATAAGTGTATATTTGAAGTATTAAAGTATGACTAATATAACCATTGGAGATTATCAGAATGATGAGAAGAAAAATTAAAATCATACATGATTTGGCAAGGATGTGGATGTAGAACTCGGAGCTGAGTCTCTAGTTGTTAGATATTGAATTTAACACAGGGGGTGGATGTGTTTCTTGGATTTTTAGCCTCTTTAAACTTGTTTGGATATTGTGTGTGAACAAAGTAGTTTAATATTTGTAGAGATATTATGTTAGAGAAATAAATCGATAAAAATAGTAATTTAAAACTCACTTAATTTATATGAATTAAATTTGTCTTGCTACAAATTTTATGTTCTTAACAATATAAGAACTCACCTTCTTCCTTGAGAGAATACAAGAAAATTTGATCTGTTTCTTTACTTCCAAAACTAAAGACTAGTGCATGCTTTATACACTAGCAACAGGTTTACAAGATAAGCATTAAAATGTATTAAACTAATTTCTAAAAAAACCTTTATCTATTTCCATTTTTAGCTTAGCAAATCTGTGCAGAATCTTGCAGGTCTGTGACCATCCTTTGTCCAGTTAATCTTGACCCTTGATCTTGTATTCTTTTAGCTACTTTGTAGACTTTTCAATCTAGTGAATAAATCATTTGTTGATTGATAATCTTGAATCTTGAACATGTCTGCATTCTGTATTTGAGAGGCATATCGAGATCTCCAGTTTGTTCTATAGAGAAGTGACATCTCGATAAGTATAATGACTTATCGAGATCTCAGAGTTCTCTATAAAGTGTATTTGACTTGTCGATATGTCTGAGATCTCTACATGTAGAATTAACTTGTCGATATCTCTGAGATCTCTATAAACATTTTGACTTGTCGATATCTCTGAGATCTCTATACGAGAAATTGACTTATCGATATCTCTAGTTATCTACATCTTCATTTGGCTTGTCGATATCTCTGAGTTCTCTACATGCAGAAATGACTTGTCAATATCTCCAGTTCTCTACATCTTCATTTGACATGTTGATATCTCTGAGACTTTGTATAAGCCATTTTGGACTTCTCGATAAGTCATTTTGGACTTCTCGAATGACTTCTCGATATTCCTTGATCGGTGACTTGTAGATTTATTGACTTAGAACATTTTTCCTAGAACATAACAGTTTTATTCAATTCCAAGCTTCTATACTTTTCTTTGAGGCATGATCATGGCTTGATCTTCTTCCAGAGTTTATTCCTTAGCTTAAATCTGTTCACAGAAAAATCCTTCAGCCTAATCTTCTAACCTTTTTACAGACTCAAGAAATACAATACAAAATACAAAATTAATTATCAAACAACTAAATCTCAGGGTTGTCAATGTGACTTAGTCTTGTTATTATACGTGCATGTCTTGCACAACAATCTCCCCCAATTTGTGAGACGATGGCTTATCACAAGTTCATGCATGATAACAAGGCTAATCCTAAGTTAAATCCAATTACATAAAAGATTGATAGATTAACGAATACAAATTTATACATTGAGTCATTACATCAGTTCAAACATTAAAAGCATTAGGTGAATTTCTCATATCCTGGTCTTTCCAAATGAGGTCCTTGAGATTTACTTGCACTTGTAGTTCTTCAATTATTTCATTCCCTCTTAAGGCTTCTACCAGTCCGAGCCAATCATCCAGTTTATAGCTTTTGAGGTAATTTACTCTGAATCTTGAAAATCTGCTAATTTGAATGTTTAGGAAATGTCCATCTTTTGATATTCTACTCAGCCCTCTTGCCTTGAGTTCATTTAATCTATGCTCAAACATTTCTATCTCCCTTACATATTTCCTATCCCTTTCTTCCTTTTTAGCCTTAATTCTTGCATGTCATTCATTCCTTTCTCTCAGCCTCTCAAATATCGCAACTTTCCACATCCTTATACTTGTATCGTTGTCCTTCATTAAGCTAATCACCCTCTACAATTTTATGGTTGAAAATGTTTCCATTACCTCAGCTTGCTCATGTTATGCTCATGTTTAGAGGCAAAAAGTCATCTTGATTGAAACAATTCCAAATTACACCAGCCTCAGCTTGCATTTTCTTGGGTTTTCTTCCAACTGTCTTGAAGTGAGTTTTGGTTGAAGGCTTGAATGAAGGTAGGTTTCTGATTTTCTTTAGTGTGACATGGCTGGATCTCATTGGTATTTTGAGTCAGGTGTTTGCAGTTTATCTATACAAGAATTTTGGCTTTTAAGGTATGATTGGTTGAGATGGTGTTTGTCTAAGCTTGGAAGTTTGAGTTTATGAGATTTGAAGATGTTGGACATTTTTATTGGTACCTTCTTCTCCTCCCCTTTTCTTCCTCCCGCTTTCATCTCCCTTATTTCTATCATCCTTCTTCTTCTCATCTACCTTAATGCCAGTTGCCTTGGTAGATTGACTTGGATTTGATCCAGAAGGTTTTTTCTCATCAGTCTTCTGCTCATCATCATCCAAGTCATCTTTGGTGTTAAATTGAGTATTTGGCAACATGGTTTCAGCATTCTGCAAATATCTTCCCAAAATTCTAATCACTTCCTCATCTTTCTCTATCATCTTCTTCTTTGTTTTTAGATCAGTTTCCAATGTCATGATTAGTATGAGATTACCCCTAACACGTTTTTGGGGATAATGAAGTATTTGCACGTTCTGGGTTGAGGACGGATGTTGGCCACCCCTTGCTTAGATGAAGATAGGCTTCAGGAAAAGCAGCTATCTGGGACTTTTTGAGTTCATTAAGCAATTGAGTGTCCTATGGAATAACTGGATTGACTCTTTCAATAATGACATCCATCTTAGATGCTCTCTTGAATTGAAGATTTGAGAGAGACACATGTAGACACCTGTCTAAACCACAATCATTGACATTGGAAGCTATTCCTTTCCAAGAAGTTCCCATTCTTAACAATCACCACTTTCAGAAAGTTGATGTTGTTGACCAAAGCTCTTTTGTAGGTGATGTAGTTATTGTGAAGAGAGACTCTTAGCACAGTTAGTAGCTCATTGAACTCCTTGTGTTGACAGGGTCCTTTTGCTGCTTTTTGGAGTTTATCTTTACTGATATCTTGAGAAATTTTAACTTGAGTAGAGCTTTGGCCAGAATGTGATGTTGATTTTTGTAGTCCAACTTCTTTTGAATGTTGTATTATAGCTTCTATCTCCCACTTAGTCTTGGTAGCAGGCAGGAGTAGAGGACTAGGAATTTCTGGCCTAACAGCTTCTAGCAAGGCAGGTAGAGGAATGTTCAATGCACCAATAATAGCTCCAAAGGAAACAAAATTTTGTATTTGGAGATGTTTGTGGGAGTCTACTAGGGACTTGATATCATTCTGTTGACTCTGCACTAAAGATGTCAACTGGGAAATGTCAACTGGGAAACTTGAGCTATCAGAAAAGCATTTACAGATTGGAGGGATGAGATTTGATCTTGCAAATTTTGGATTTGTAGGAGTGTTGATGCAAATAGGGGTTGAAATGAACTTGATGCTGCCAAAGAACCAACAGAATTCTGCACAACATTTTTCACCTCCTCTATGACAAAGGCTGAAAGTTCAAATCCAGCCTTGTAAAGTTGATCCACTTTGACCTTGGTGTCATAGTTTTGAGTAATTTAATTCTGGATCACTTCATGTAGAACTTTGAAAGATTCCCTTAGCTTGGACATATTTTCTTTTACATGAGTGAGAGAGAGAGAGAGAGCTTATAGTCTGTCTGAGAATTTATTGAACTTGGTCTTGATTTCCTGAAAGGTTGGCATCATCTCATCAATCCTGTCATTGAACATCTTCTTTACTTTATTCTGATGCTTGACCAGAGTGCTTTCCATGGCTCTTCCAACATGGTGAAATGCCTTAAATTAAGCTTTATACACCTCTGCAACAACCTCATAAACCTCCCGATGAGTGATAAGCTTAGCATTTCTACTCAAAATTATGACATATTCCTCTCTGAACTTTGCTAAGGCCTCCTCCATGGTTGTTGTGAAGTCCTTAGAGAGCCATACATCCACATTACCATCTACTTCATCTGCAATTTTCTCCTGTTGCTCCTTAAAATCCTCGTTATATGAAAGCAGTATGGCTTGATAGTTTTGGTTGGACATATCTATAGTAAGAAGGTGTTGGATAATATTGGCTAGGCTTGCAAGTTGCTCAACCAAAATTTCATTTACTGTATTAGGTTGGGCTTGAGCATCCTGTAGCCATTGAGCTAGAAGGTGAGAAGGTTATTGTGTAGTTTTTGAAGTGGAAGGGATGTCTATTTGGTTTTAGGTGGGGAGTATTTAGGTGGTAGCTAACCCTGTGATTGGAGTCAGGGTTGAACTCACAGTAGGAACTGTAGTTTTGACAGTGTGTTGTTCACCAGTGATGGGAACCTCCATTTGAATTGGAGGGTATTTGACTAGGTTACTGTCAGGTACCATGGCCTCAAACCCTTGTTCTTCTTGCAAAAAACTGACACTTGAATGTGATATACCTGCCTCCCCAATAGTAGGATTATTGGCAATTTGACTCCCAGGTTCTACTGACAATGTAATTTCAGCCAGGGTTTTAAGGGGAGTTGTCCCTATCTGAGGAACGTCCAATTGAATTGGAGAGGACTTAGATAGCTCCCCCTCAGGAGTACTAACCTAAAACCTTTCAATATGTGAAGATTTATTTACACATAAAGGTGCATTTGGTACCACCACAGGGTCTTCAGTAAAAACTGATGAAATCCCTGTATTTTTGTTGGTGTCATCAAGGTATACCCCATAATGTAGCCTCTCACCAACTAAATGTTGTTCTTGGGTGGTGAGCATAGTTTCATGAACTGTGTCACTTGATGTTGGAAGCACTAAAGAAGTATATTTAAGTATTTCATTGTAAGTAGAAGAAAATTGAGATATGAGATTAGACATTTGAGCATTGAGTGTTGGCAGCTCCCCCTGAATAGATGATGGAGCTTCAAATAATGTGCTCTCAACGTGTATGCCATCTTTATTTCTTTTTTCATAAACTTGAGTGTGCTCAAGTTGTGGTGCAAACTCTTTACAAAGTGTACTAGGGAGACTGCTTTGTTCAATAGAGACACCCTGTTGAGAGCATGCCTCTAGAGTCTGTTTAATTCCCTCTATTACAGCTGCATCTTGTTGAGAAGATGCGGAGGTAGCTAATTAAGTGGTCAACTCAGCTTTCTTAGTCTTCTTTGGTCTCTTCTTTTTACTCACTCCACCCTATTGAGAGGATGAAATGGTTGGTTTTCTAGCTTCTAGTGGTAGAGAAGAAAGGGTTTCAGTTGTGGAAGGCCCCTGTTGGTGTTCTTGTGTTTGTACTTCCACAGGCACAGGAGCCATAATTTTATTAGTTACTGCACTTGACCTCATGTCAGGCATAGGGTAGGGGTAGGTCCTAAATCTTTCTAACATGAAGTCAGTAATATTTAGTGCTACCTCCACCTTATTTTTTATAATTAGTGAACCAAATAATATTTTGGACACTTGTTTACAATTGTCTATTTTGGTTCTGTCAATACCTTCAAGCATATGTATGTTTGTTACTTTGTGAATTAAAGTAGACATAATAAATCTAGGAAAGAAGATTTCCTTACCTCTACTTACCAATGGCATAGTGAGTCTGGTTCTAAGTTCTTCCAGGATTAATGCCCTAACATTGAATGGCTTGTTGTATGCCATGAAGAACACCATCTTCTGTACTACACTGGATATATTATCATATCATGTCTTCCTGGATGTGAATTCCCTCATAATGGAGTCAAAAAGAAATGACCGTTCCCTCCTTAGGTGCTTTTTGTTCAGTTTGGCCAGGTCAATCTTTTTACTATAGTTTATGAAGTCCATGAACTTGCTAAATCCTGTACAGTTGGTACATCCATTAAGCCTTCTGTAGGAATACCCAGTGCTTTGATGACATCACTTGCATCAAACTCCACCTGCTTCCCTTGAATTGAGCAATCAAACTCCACCTGTTTGCCTTAAATTGAGCACTTGACCGCCAAAGAAGCTTCTTGGTTCTCATGCACAACTGTCTCCATTACGGCTGAGTTTCAAAAGTCATTAAGCACATCCAAGTAGAGTATAGGATTGGCAGTCAAAGCTCCTGCAAGATAGGATTCAGCTAGAAACTTGACAATATTTGAAGCTGTCAGGAGCTTGGTTAGCATCTATAAAAGCCAAGTAGTTTGTGCCATCCTTGGGGATAATAGCTCTAACATTGTTGGCTTACTCTCATATTGTTTGAATTTGAGTGGGTAAGAAGTTTGAAAGAGAAAGAGTTCGAAATGAGAGAGAGCAGTTAAGATTTACAAAAACTAGGTCAATTGAGATCTCGAAAGCGTAAAGAGTGGTTATGTCGAGATGTCTGGGTATTTATAGAAAAATGTAAATGACTTGTCGAGAAGTAGGAATAAACATTTAAGATTTGCTTACTGAGAAGTCTCGTGAGAGAATAGATATATATCGATATATAACTTTCATGACTCTTATCGAGAACTAGACATTGACTCATCGAGATGTAAAATAAATACCCAGTTTGTTCTGAATGGACTGAATTTTCCAATTTTTATTTTATTAAATAAATATAAAATTAGAATAATTTTAAATCAAAAGTATTTTACTTAAAATAATTTATTAAAATTAAATTATTCTAGTTCTAAGTTATCGAGAAGTCTAAAAGTGGATACTTGTAGAGAACTCTATGAATTATGTGGAGGTCTCCACAAGACTTGTCGAGAAGTCATAATGAGGCTTGTAGAGAAGTCCTTCGAGAAGTCTGAAAAAAGACTCATCAAGAACTCGATCGAGAAGTCTCAAAATGCCTTGTCGAGAAGTCAATTAGACTTGTCGAGAAATCTGCCAGTCCCTAACAATACAACAAGAATTACAGAAGGGGGGTTGAATGGAATTCTTGAAACTTTTTCTGAATTATAAAATGTTCTAACTCAAAATATAAATGTGAGTGTTTTGATTTGCAAAGTGCGGAATGATAAGTTAAAATGAATCAAAACACAAAGTAATAAAAACACAAGTCTTTTAAACTTTCTGCTGGATTTGAATGTATCCACCAGATATATATATATATATATATATATATATATATATATATATATATATATATATATATATATATATATCGAGAGAACCCTGTGAAGGTTGAATAGCTCACATCTGCTTACAAATAAGAACAACTAAACTTACAGAGAAATGTTGTGGGATACAACTTACAATTGTTTCTCTGAGAAATGTATTGCTTAGTCTTGTTGTTATTCTACTTGCTACTCTTGGTTTATATATCACCAAGATTACACAGTAATAAGACTAGATAATAAAACAAAACCTATCAAGTCCAATATTATGCTGCTTCATTACTCTATTCCAGCATCTTTGAATATCTTCATAATAGCATGGAAATGGCAATGCTTCTTTGTTCTCAAAAACCCAGTTGAATAGTCTGCCACATTCCTTTTGCAAACACTCGATGCATGTGACTGTGTTGTCACTGTCAACGGATGGTTGAATTGATCATTCGTCGGGTACATGATTATCATCCGTCGGGTTGCCTCGTTGATCATCCGTCGGGTAGCTTTGTTGATCATCCGTCGGGTAGCTATTTGGCACTTGACTTTATTTCATTTATGCAGAATTATAAGACATCTTATATTTATAATTAATCAACCTATTCTGCATATCTAATTAAAGTCAACATGACGTATATGCTACTACATAATCTATACAAAGGTGTTTATAGAAATGTGCTACATGACTTATTGTTACATAAGCTACTCACTCGATGGATGTAAAATCATCATCCGTCGGGACTATATTGAGTCATCCGTCGGGACTATATCTGATCATCCGTCGAGTGCTACATTGTTCACCAAGTTAAATCTACTAAGGTGGTTTGTTAATGAAATCATAAATTTCACAACATATTACCAACAATCTCCCCCAATTTATGTCTACTAGAATTGTAGCCATAAATTAAAAGAAACTTGATGATAACAAAACACTCTAAAAATACAAATTTAAATGAAAGTAGATAAAACTGTAAAGTGCTGTAAATAACAAAATGTACAAAGATTTGCTCACAGTCATTTTTGTAATAACCCCAAAAATTTTGGACTTTTTGTAATCCTTATGAATAGTGATTTTGCTGATTATGCTGATCATGCTGATTAAGAAAACTTTTCACGCCACACTATGTAGGAGTTCTTTTATTGATATTCTGAGATCTTATTAGTACTCCATATTATAATATCCGGGATATATCGTGTAATTATTTTTGCTAATAAATAATTAGTATGTATGTTCAGTATCTATTTTGTGAATTATTTGTTAAGTGTTAAATATGTTTGGATGTTTAAAAATATTATTAATTGAGTATTTCAATTTTTTATGTCCAAAATAAAATATAGATAATTGTCATATCTTCCGAATTATTTTTATGTTAATTTATGAATTTATAGGAATCATATGGATTTTTTAAACTCTTGTTCCGGGTATTTAAAACCTATTTTATGAAAACGGGAACCAATCACCGTTAACCGTTTTTACATTTTTAGAACCCGAAACTCTTCCGAGAACTCCTTCCTAACCTAATTGCAATATTCCGAGCATTTTCCGTGTTTCGACTTTTTCGATCCGGCGTACGGTTTGTCTTGCGCGGGTCCCGGCGCAACATTTTCGATACAATATTCGTTTCGGTAAATCAATAAAACCCGTATTTTCGATAAACGGGAGCTTTTTATTAAAATATCCCAATTATCACCTCGTAGTACGTGTAACCAGGCGCTGAGACCAAGACCGCAGTACAAATTGTACTGATTTGGATAATTATCCCGAAAACCGATACCGTTTGGATCAGTTTTTATAAATAAACGTACCGTTTTATATCCGGAATGATCCAACGGGATACTAATTCTCCGTAATTATAAATAGCCTTTTACCGTATTTTATTTCGTATCAAAATCATTTGCAGATAGATAATTATATAATTTTTACAGAGAAAAATCATATATTCATAAACCTTTCTGAGAATCAAACCACAAATTCAAGGTGTTAGTGAAATCCGTTTGGAAAGTTGGAGTAACCAATTTGAAGGTCTCAAGGAGTACTATCAGATTCCAGTACATGTTTTACTGTAGAATCAAAGGTTGATTTTTTATAAATTTAATTATTTTCGAATTATTTTCATGAAAAATATGAATTTTTGTTAGGATGATTGTTTGTATGATTTGATGAATGCATGTTGTAGAGCTTGTTTTCCTGATGATTTTGGTATATTATACGTCTGATTTGGAGTCCAATAACATGTTCAAATTTGAGTTTGATTTTCGAATTTCAAAATTAGGGTTTATAACCCGTATGAATGTTCTTAATTGAAATTTGGGGGTTTCTTATTCTAGAATAGATTGATGTTGTGATATAGTGGATTGTGTTCTCTGTAAAATTTGCAATCCACTCGTATAAGTTTCATGAATCAACGAGGTCTGTAGAGAAGGCAGTTGTGTTTTGAATATTTCCGAAGTTCGCCGGTGTTATGGATAAAAAACTAAGGTTATTATTTGATGTATTTATTACTAAGATTCGGGAGCTCAAGGCCTTTAATGGCTGCTCTCGTGTTTCGTGGCTCGATCTGCCTTTACGAGATGCCTACGTATCTCTGTGAATTAGAGAATCAAGCCAAAAAACGTAGTTCTGATCTGTGGGGTGAGGCCCCTTATATAGATGTTGGGAGTCCTTGAATTGGACTTGGTATAGGAGACTTTGGTGGGCAAGTCTCATAATTAGAATGGACTTTGGAGTCCTAGATAGTAGGAAACTGATTCCTTATCCTTTTAGGTCCCCTTGAGGCTAATCACTAAGGATTTATATCCTTATCGGGACTCTTCTCAACATCTGATTTTTCCCTTATTAATTAATTACGAAATTAATTAATAATCAGGGCTTTTGGGCCTTTTTTATTCCATCAGGCCTGATCTGGTCCATCAGGCTTAACCTTTCTGGTCTGAGTATCATATATCTTTTTATTGGGCCTAGCAGCCCACAGCTTGTACAATTAATGCAGTATTTAATTATACAATCATAATTTATTTATCCCTATCATTTGCCCCCCAACTTTTGGGAAACATTGATTAGGTTTCGCAGAAGTTAAGTCTATTCGTTCCCTTACAGGGTTTCGTTTTTCTGTAAAGTGTGGAGCGACCTACACATTTACAATGAATTTTTCCTTTTATTCAGGAATTATCTTAATTTCCAGGAATTTTTCCCTTATTTCCGGGATTTTTCCCTTATTTTCTGGATTTTTCCCTAATTTTCTGGGATTTTCCCTAATTTTCTGGGATTTTTCCCTAATTTTCTGCGATTTTCCCTAATTTTCTGGGATTTTCCCCTAATTTTCTGGGATTTTCCCTAATTTCCGGGATTTTTCCCTAATTTTCTGGGATTTTCCCTAATTTTCTGGGATTTTTCCCTAATTTTCCCTAATTTTCTGGAATTTTCCCTATTTTTCAAATTTCCAGCCCTTTTTCGACCAGGATCCTAGTTGAAATTTCGACCTGGATCCTAGTCGAAAATAGGGGCCAGCCTTGCCATCCTGGTCGAAGGAATTCGACTAGGATCCACGACCTGGAATTCGACCAGGATCCTAGTCGAAATTTCGACCTGGATCTAGGACCTGGAATTCGACCAGGATCCTAGTCGAAAATTCGACCTGGATCTAGGTCGAAAATTCCACCTTTTTTAGCTTCTTGTCATGAGCCTATCGACTAGGATTTCGACTAGGATTCTAGTCGATATTTCGACCTGAATCCTGTTCGAAAATTCTTTAGTTTTCTTGCTTCCTGGTCGAAGGATTTCGACTAGGATCCACGACCTGGAATTCGACCAGGATCCTAGTCGAACTTCGACCTGGGTTTTTAATCCCCATTTTTTGAAAGATGCTTGGTTTATTCGACCTCATTCCTGGTCGAAGCTTCGACCTCAATTCAGTCCCGTTATTCCAGCTATTTTCGGGTGTCTGCTCGAAATATTTCGGGCAGGATTCACGACCTGGAATTTGACCTGGATTATGGTCTTTTTTACCCGTTATTTTCGGGTGTCTGCTCGAAAGATTTCGGGCAGGATTCACGACCTGGATTTCGACCTAGTTCCTGGTCTTCCACTAGCCTTCTTTATTTAGCTTTAATTTAGGGTATTATATTTTCCAAATCCTAATTGGATTTGGGCCTGGCCTTTTTTGTTGGGCCTTATTAAATTTTACTGAGCCTCTATTATTGGGCTTTTCCAAATCTTATTAGGCCTCTTTTATTGGGCCTTTTCAAATCTTATTGGGCCTCTTTTATTGATCTGGGATTAATACACCCTGTTTAGAATGCTCTAGAATTCCTAGGAATATTCTGAAATATTCTTTTTTCTGGGCTTTTTCCTATGGGCTTTTGTTCTTAATGGGGTTTTCGTCCCTTCAACTTCCTTTTCCTCTTATATAAAGGAATGAGGAAAGGCTATTACTCCTCACTTTCTCATTTCTTAGTTTTCTTCTTTATCTTCCTGCTAAGATTCTCAGAGGAATAACAACAAGTCGGAGCTCAAAGCCTTTTTCAGGAGCGCTTCTTCAGGTAAGATTCCTCCCTTTGCTTTTCGTGTCTATTTTTCCATTGTGTGCCATTTTAAGATAGCCTATTTATGTGCCCCTTACTTTTTTCAGATGGCTGACAAAAGAATGACTCGCTTGACCAAGATGAACGTGGCTAGAAAGTCCAACGATTTTCCTATTCGATCGAGGTATACTTCCTTAATCGACATGATCAACACTCGAGGGGACGAGTATCCGTCTGATGCGCATCTGGACGCGCACGATCATATTAGTGCTTTACGGGATCCCAAGGAGCTGGAAAAGTTGAGCAGCTACTTCAAAATCAAGGAGCCTTTTAAGCTGGTTCTTGCGGGTCCGGCCGACAGGGCCTGTCAGTGGAAGAAGGACGCGCTATGCGTCTATAGGGATACTCTAAGGGCAGGTATTAGACTCCCTTTTCATCCATTCATTCCTTTGCTACTGGCTGATGTGGACATCAGCCCTTGCCAACTTCCCCCTAATTCCTGGAGGTTGATTCTGTGCTATCTGTCGCAATGCGCCAAGCACAACGTCCCCACATCTGTTGCTGTCTTCAGGAAGATTTTTCAGTTCAAAAACAGCCCTGATAAAAGTCCGGGTTGGGTTTCTATCAACCAGCGCCCCACTATCCCCCATATCGTAAATGGGAAGTCCATCCCTGACAACAACTTGGGGTGGAAGAAAGATTTTTTGTTTTTTATTTGGGAAGGTGGAGATTGGGGCTCCCTGTTTCGATCATCCTTTGGGCTGGCCGTGGACGGGAGCCCAAATGACATAACTTTGTCTGAGGAGGAGGCTAGAGGTTTCAACCTCCTTACGCAAGACAACGGTACTTCCCATTCTTGGGACCTTATCCGGGAGACCGTCCTGGTAGAACGCGGCCTTTCGCCCGTTAATAAGAAAAGTAAGTTCCCTTTCTTACCTCCTTTATTTCCTGCACTTTTATTTCATTGGTTTTCAACTGACTTTGTTTGTTGCAGTGGCTAAGAAGATTGAGGAGGCTACCAAGCCGAAGGACCTGGAGACAACCCGGATGAAGAGGGCCGGGAAGATCTTTAAAGACCCTCGACTGGGTGACCGCTTCCCCCGAGTTCCTTCTTCAGGCAACGGAGCCAGATGAGGAAGGCCCCAGCCAAGTTCTGCGCACCAAGCAGAGGCCAGGGGCCTATTTTCAACCTGCTTGGGGGATCCGGGGCAAGGACTCAATTGTGGGCAACACGGCGCTGTCCAAGGAATGGTCTAAGCATTCCATCTCCCCGGTGGATTATCAAGATTTTGTCCTTCAACAGGACTTAGAGGGGAATGAGCTATTTGGAGCCCAGGCTCTGGCGACGGTACGTCCTTTACTTATGCCCTTCGTACTTATCTTTCCATGTTTCTTTTCTAAACTTTCGCTGTTTCTCTTGCAGGCTAACGCCCATTTCCAAGGGGCCATTCACCAAGCTAAGGCTTGGAAGGTTGGCCTGGAAGATGCAAACAAGAAGTTGGAGGAGGCCAACCAAAAAATAGAGGCCCTTGAAGCTCAGCTGGCCTCTTCCACTTCTGACCTGGAGACGGCCCAGGCCGAAAATGTCATTCTGAAGGCGCAGAAGGACAAAGCCTTTGATGGCTGGATGGACACCCAAGAATTCAAGGACTTGATGGTGGAGCACGATGCCCTTCTTCACCCGGTTAGCTATAAAGAGGGCTGGGATGCTGCTGTGGAGGCCATCCAGGATGAGTTTCCAGAGGTCCTTGAGCAGTCCCCCTTTCCTTGCCCTGTGCGGGTTCCAGAGCTTGGAGGTGTTACTGAGAAGCTTGCTGTTATGATCAAGGATGGAGAGGAGGAAGATTCTTCCGAAGAGGAGTTTGAGCCTGTCGCTAAGAAGGCCAGGGTGGAAGAGCCTCCAAAAGCAGCGCCGCAACAGCCAGCATCTCCTGCAGAGGGAACTTCTACATGGACTTCGGAGGGGACAACCGAGACGTCCGAAGGAACGACTGAGACTTCCGAGGAGACTTCGGATAGTGGTTCTGAGGAATCTCAGCCTTCCAAGGCCTAACTTTTTGTATATCTTCTTTTTGAACTTTATTCATATCTAAACTTGTTACCCTTCGGGGTTATATTTCATTTGTTGCTTTTCTTGCCTCTTTCTGTTTTAACTTTACAATCTTAATACGCATTTGAACTTTAAACATCCTTAGATAGAAATAATTTCAAACTCTTTAATATGAAGTCTGGTTTTCCAAAACCTTACACAGCATGGGTTCGACCCTAATTAACAATAACTAGACAATGTAAATTCTACTAGAATATAAAATCCTACGCAAGCAAAGCTTCAAGGTGCTTTTAACCTACTTGTCACAATGACAAGTGAGAATCGTACTTCGCCTATCTTACACGTAGTAAACCTTCAGGTTTTGTGCGTGCCAGGTCCTCGGGACTTCAAAACCTTCCATAGTTTCCAGCTTGTAGGTTCCTCTATCCTGAACGCTCTTGACTCTGTACGGCCCTTCCCAATTCGGGGCAAGCTTTCCTTTCTGTCCGACACCAGAAGCCTCTATTTTTCTCAAGAATAGGTCACCTTGTTTGAAAAACCTCTCTTTAACCCTTAGGTTGTAGTAGAATGAAGCCTTTTTCTGATATTCTACTATCTTTGCATGTGCTTTATCTCGCACTTCATCGATTAAATCCAGGGCTAACCTCTGCCCTTCCTCATTTTCTTCTGCATTAAAAGCCTGAATCCTTGGAGAGGAATGTGATATCTCTACTGGAACTACTGCTTCTGCCCCATATGCCAACATGAAGGGAGTTGCTCCTATCGTGACTCTACAGGTAGTCCTGTAGGCCCATAATATTGGAAGTATCTCATCCACCCAATTATTTCTTGACTTCTTGATCCTCTTCTTTAGTCCATCCAGGATTATCCGATTTGCTACCTCTGCTTACCCATTGGCTTGCGGGTGAGCCACAGAGGTGAATCGTAACTCAATTTCATTTTCTTCACAATACTTCTTGAATTCCTCATTGTTGAATTGTGTTCCATTGTCAGTGACGAGGATACGAGGAATTCCATATCGGCACATAATGTTTTCCCACAGGAATTGTGCAACCTGCTTAGTTGTGATTTTGGCCAAGGGTTTGGCTTCGATCCACTTGGTGAAATAATCAATGGCTACAATCAGAAATTTCCTTTGTGTCGTGGCCATAGGAAAAGGCCCTAGAATATCCATCCCCCACATGGCAAAGGGAATAGGCGAGTTGATAGAGGTCAGCATCTCGGGGGGTTGTCTAACAACTGGTGCATGCTTCTGACAGCGATCACACTTCTTCACATATTCTTTGGCATCAACCATCATTTCTGGCCAATAGAAGCCTAAACGAGTTATCTTATGAGCCAAGGCCCTGCCCCCCAAGTGTTGTCCACAAATACCTTCATGCACTTCTTCAAGAGCCAAGCGTGCCTCATCGGGCCTGAGACACCTCAAGTAGGGAACCACGAAAGATCTTTTGTAAAGAATCCCATCTATCAAAGAGTACCTTAGTGCCCGAACAGTTAACTTCCGTGCTTCAGTTGCATCACTTGGTAACCAACCGGTCTGAATGTGAGCCTTGATGGGATCAATCCATGACGTCCCCAAGCCTATGGGAGCCACTAGCTTAACATCTATGCTTCGTGTCTTCAAAACACGGAAGTACACACTTCCTGAACTTTCTTCAATCTCAGACGAAG
This sequence comes from Apium graveolens, assembly GCF_009905375.1. NCBI lineage: Eukaryota > Viridiplantae > Streptophyta > Magnoliopsida > Apiales > Apiaceae > Apium > Apium graveolens. The sequence continues at coordinate 8,672 of NW_027417789.1, read as the reverse complement.
CGAACTTTGATAGCGCATCTGCCTTAACATTTTCTTCCCTTGGAATGTGTTCAACATGGCATTCATTAAATTGGGTCATCATAGCCCTTACTAGGCGGACATACTTAGCCATCGTATCATCCCTTGCCTCAAATTCTCCCTTTACCTGGGATATGATCAGCTTCGAGTCTCCACGGACCTTTAAGTTTTTGACTCTAAGTGTCCCAGCTAGACCAAGGCCAGCTATCAGGGCTTCATACTCTGCCTCATTGTTTGTGGTTGGAAAATCTAGCTTCATAGCATACTCAATTAAGAACCCGTCAGGGCTTTGCAAAACCAACCCTGCTCCACTGGAATTTGTTTTTGATGCTCCATCAAAATAGAGAACCCAATATTCTTTCTCCTTATCATCCTTCTCCCTGTCCCCATTGTCGACTCCCTTGTCTTGAGGTATGGTATCTTCCTGCCCCCCGACTTCTTGGTTGGGTATGGTACATTCCACCACGAAGTCAGCTAGTGCATGGGCTTTTATAGCCGTACGTGGCTTATACTTGAGATCAAACTCTCCCAACTCTATTGCCCACTTAATCAGTCTCCCACTTGCCTTGGGACTGTGAATGATATTTCTCAGTGGCTGATTTGTTAGCACTTCAATCTGGTGAGCTTGAAAATAAGGACGCACCTTTCTTGAAGCCATTACCAAGGCTAAAGCGAATTTCTCAATAGTTGAATAATTCAACTCAGCACCATGCAAAATTTTGCTGACATAGTATACGGGTTTCTGGACTTTCAGTTCTTCCTTAACCAACACCGCGCTCAAGGCGCTCTCTGAAACAGCCAAGTACAAGAATAAAACTTCACTCAGAACTGGCTTGGCCAACAACGGGGCCTGGGCCATATACTTCTTTAACTCTTCAAATGCCTTCTGGTTTTCCTCACTCCATACAAAGTCTTTGATGCTCTTTAGCGATTTGAAGAATGACAAACACTTGTCCCCCGACTTGGAGATGAATCGTTCTAGCGCAGCAACCCTTCCTGTAAGCTTCTGAACATCCTTAACAGTTTTTGGTGGTTCCATGTCCAGGATCGCCTTTATCTTATCCGGGTTAGCCTCAATTCCCCTCTTTGAGACCATCAGTCCCAAGAATTTTCCAGATCCTACTTCGAAAGCACACTTCGTAGGATTCAACATCATCTTGTGGTACCTCAGGACCTCAAAAGCTTCCCTTAAATGGGATATATGATCAGTCTTTACTAGACTCTTGACTAACATGTCATCAACATAGACTTCCATAGTCTTACCAATAAGATCCTTAAAAATTCTATTCACGAACCTTTGATAGGTGGCTCCTGCATTCTTGAGACCAAACGCCATAACAAGATAACAATAAACACCAAAGTCAGTGATAAATGATACCTTTGGAATGTCATCCTTATGCATTTTGATCTGGTTGTATCCGCTAAATCCATCCATGAAACTCAGCATCTCATGTCCAGCAGTGGCATCAATCAAAGTATCAATTCTAGGCAGCGGAAAACAGTCTTTGGGGCATGCATAATTCAGATCAGTGAAGTCTATACACATCCTCCACTTTCCATTAGCCTTCTTCACCATTACAGGGTTTGCTAACCACTCCGGAAATTGAATCTCCTCAATGAAACCAGCCTCTAAGAGCTTTTCTACTTCCTGTTTTATAGCCTCTTGTCTTTCCGGGGCAAAATTTCTTTTCTTTTGTTTCACTGTCTTCCGGCTTGGATCCACGTTTAGCTTGTGAGTAATTAACTCCGGGTCTATGCCTGGCATATCAGCTGCTGACCATGCAAACATATCACTATTTTCTTGCAAAAATTTCACTAACTTCCCTCTAAGGGGCTCCTCTAATGTGGCTCCAATGAAAGTCGTCCTCTCAGGATTCTCGGGGTCTAAAGGAACCGAAACCAATTCTTCTGCTGGCCTTCCTCTATTCTCATCATTTTCTTGAACATCCATATCTTCAATAGGAAGAACCTGCCCCCCGACTCCATCTGCCCTCAAAGAGGCCACATAACAGCTTCTAGCCATTTTTTGATCTCCTCTCTCTTCTCCAATCCCGTTTCGGGTGGGAAACTTCATGACTGAATGGTAGGAAGAGGGGACTGCCTTGAAGGCATGTATCCCTGTTCTCCCCATGATAGCATTATAAGTTGAACTAGCCTTTACCACCACGAAATCCAGCATCTGCGTTGCTTGCCTTGGCTCCGTACCTATGGTGGTTGGCAATTTGATTATCCCTTCCACAGGACATTCTACTCCAGCAAATCAATATATCGGCATGTCGGTTGGTGTCAACTGGGAGTCGTTATACCCCATCCTTAGAAAGGTGTCGTGGAGCAAGATATCCACAGAAGCACCATTATCCACAAGGACCCTCTTAACCGGGCTATTTCCTATTATTGGTGTTATGACCAGCGGGTCGTCATGGGGAAACTTCACACCCTCTAGGTCAGAATCATCAAAAGTCAATGTTACTTCTGTCTTGGCCCTCTTCGGGGCTTCTCCAACAATATGCATAACCTCTCTAGTATATGCCTTTCTGGAATTTTTGGACAATCCAGCAGCAGTTTGACCTCCAAAGATCGTGTTTATCACAGGCCCTCGAGGTCTCGGCCCTCCATAAATGGTGTTTATAACTGGTCCTCTAGGCTGGGGGTTTCGCCCCTGATCGTCTTGGTCCCTCCTACGATCCTCAAAGTTCTTCCTTCCATTATTATTCCTATCCCCTCCTTCTCCAGTGTATTTGTTCAATCTTCCTTTTCGAATGAGAAACTCAATTTCATCTTTCAATTGCCTACACTCATCGGTGTCATGGCCAACATCTTTGTGAAACCTGCAATACTTGCTCTTATCTAGCTTGGCGGGATCAGCCTTCAAGGGCTTAGGCCAGCGAACATCTCTGTCTTTCTCAATCTCCATCAAAATCTGACTTCTAGGAGCATTCAGCTTAGCGTATTCAGTGAACTTTTGCCCAGGTCCTCCCTTCTTGGGGGTTGAATCAGGGTTTTGTTCGGTTCTAGGATATTTGTCCTTTGCAATATATTCTAAATCAGTTTTTCGCTTCTTGCCTCCAGTGGGCTCATTACTTACTACGGTCTTCCTCATGCTTTCTTCAACCTTGATATACTTCCCTGCCCTCTCTTGGAGTTGCAACATGTTTTCAAGGGGACGTTTGGCCAAGGACATCTTGAAAAACTCATCCCTGGTTCCTTGTTGCAGTGCTATCATGGCTACCTTATCATCAAGGTCTGGGACTTTTAAAGCCTCCTTTGTAAAACGATTCAGGTAATCTCTCAAGGATTCCTTAGCTCCCTGCACAAGACTCATAAGAGATGCTGAACTTTTCTCATGGACTCTTCCACTGATGAATTGCTTAATAAAAGCCTGACTTAATTCTCTGAACGATCCAATAGAATTTGGGGGCAGGCGACTGTACCATCTTTGAGCCATACCCGACAGGGTTTGAGGGAAGGCCCGACACTTTATAGCATCATTCACGGGTTGCAGCAGCAGTGCATTAGAGAATGTCCTAACATGATTAGCGGGGTCTCCCGTGCCATCATAGGCTTTGATAGTGGGCATCTTGAATTTCCTCGAGATATGGGCATTCATTATCTCTTCTGTGAAGGGTGGAGTTGGATCATCAGGATCTCCAAGGGGAAGGAGATTGCTTGGATCAGTTCTTGGGATAGCAGCCCTTCTTCTTACCGGACCATCCAGGTCTATGACAGGAGGATGATTTCTCCCCCTAGGAGGTATCTGGGGTCTGGTGGCCTGGTGAGCCTCCAAATCACGCCTCAGCCTTTGGATTTCAGCCTCATGAGCCCTGATTCTTTCCTGCACTTCTTGGGGATTCGCCCCTGGGGTGCTTTGGGGGCGTTGCCTTCCATCGGCCATTGGCTCTTTTCCAGGACGCCTCCTTCTCGGGGCCACTTCATCATCCGAAGATTCGGAGTCTCTTTCACTGTAAGGACCAGAAAATTCCCGATCCTCAGGGATAGGACCCAAACCTCGTATATAGGGGGCGACTGCCCTCGTGCTTCGCTTCGCCCAGCATATCCGCTTCCTCCAACCTCAGGGTGAAGGGGCATCCCATAAGGGGGGTTAGTAGTAACAATAGTTGAATATTCATACCCGACGGGTCGAGAATTCACAGGTATATGTACTTGTTGAACTTGAGGATTCGTACCTTGAATAGTCGGGGGAGTTGTCCCTTGTGGCTGAGGATGAGTTGCCCCTGTCTGGGCTTCCCCCTGAGTAGATGCATAAGTTGAATGGGGAGGAACCTCCACGGTTGATGAAATCACATGGGTTATCTCTAATGGTGTTCCTTCCTCTAGAGCTCCAATTGTTCTCCGTGTTCTCGCCATGGTTGTTTTTGCGTTTCCCACAGACGGCGCCAAATGTTATGGATAAAAAACTAAGGTTATTATTTGCTGTATTTATTACTAAGATTCGGGAGCTCAAGGCCTTTAATGGCTGCTCTCGTGTTTCGTGGCTCGATCTGCCTTTACGAGATGCCTACGTATCTCTGTGAATTAGAGAATCAAGCCAAAAAACGTAGTTCTGATCTGTGGGGTGAGGCCCCTTATATAGATGTTGGGAGTCCTTGAATTGGACTTGGTATAAGAGACTTTGGTGGGCAAGTCTCATAATTAGAATGGACTTTGGAGTCCTAGATAGTAGGAAACTGATTCCTTATCCTTTTAGGTCCCCTTGAGGCTAATCTCTAAGGATTTATATCCTTATCGGGACTCTTCTCAACATCTGATTTTTCCCTTATTAATTAATTACGAAATTAATTAATAATCAGGGCTTTTGGGCCTTTTTTATTCCATCAGGCCTGATCTGGTCCATCAGGCTTAACCTTTCTGGTCTGAGTATCATATATCTTTTTATTGGGCCTAGCAGCCCACAGCTTGTACAATTAATGCAGTATTTAATTATACAATCATAATTTATTTATCCCTATCAGCCGGAAACTGGCAAACTTCACGGCCAAATTCCGGCCAACTCAGGGATTGTTAGATCGATTTGATTGCATGGTTATGTTCCTGGTAATCCGTAGATGTGATCTGGAGCTTGTGGCAAGGTGAGGAGGCCGGAATCGTGTTCTCCGGCCACCCCTGTGTTTTCCGGCGACTGGACTGCAAAATTGCAGTTTAGTCCCTGTAGTTTTGTAGATGATGAAGTTTAGTCCCTGAAGTTTCCAGAATTTGCAAAAATTGGATTCCTGTTTTAAAAATGTTTAAAAATCATATTTCCTATTTATTTTTATTATAAAAATTCGTTTTTAATTTCTGAAAATTCTAAAAATTATTATTTTAATTCCGAAAATTATTTTTAATTCACAAATAAATCTGAATTAATTAGTTAATTAATTTCAGTTAATTTTTAATTGATTAATTAGTCAATTAATTTGAAAATTAATTGATTAATTGATTTAATTAATTATTAATTGATTTTTAATTAATTATTTAATTAGATTTAATTATTTAAAAATGATTTAAAAATTTCGAAAAATAGTTTCGAGCTTTAAAATATTATTCTAAATTATTTTCAAGGCTCGATAATTATTCTAAAATTGTTTCGGAGCCAGAATTGGCCAACTGAACCCTGTTTATTATTCCGAAATTGATCCAACGACCCGTTTTAATTCCGAAAAATGTTTTAAAAATCATTTTAAATACCAGAAAGCCTATTTATGACCCAAAATGTCTTTATAAATGATATGTCATTGATTACGTGATGTATTATGTGTGACTTGTTGATTGACTGTCGGTTTATATATTCGATGATTACTGTTTATGGCGTAACTTTCAATCCGTTAATCGGATTTGGGTGAAACGAAGGGTAGATAGAAGTATGTGTTGAACAGAATCGTATGAGTGGAATATTGATAGATACTTATGATGCCTAGCAGAGTAAGCAAGGCGTAAGAAAGAGAAGCAGGTGATCAGAAAATAGAATTGACATGTAAAAAATACAGCAAGTGAGCAGAGATTAGAAGCGAGGCATAGGAGAAACAGATGAATGGTGGTTGAATAGAGTCGTAGACAAGTACAAGTGAGGTTGGAATCAATTATGATAAGGCAAGTACTTCTAAACCTTCTCGAGATTTATTGCAAATATTTCTAAATTCTCTTGTGACCTATTGTTAATATTCAAAATAGCTCTGTTTTATATTGGAAATACTTTGAATCCTCCAGCCTTGAACCTGAGCCATATCATTTGATCTTTGAGCCGTAAGCCTTATTCTTTGTGAACCATTTCTTGTGGATTTACCAAATATTAAACCACACAAATACGATACTACTCCACAAATATATATCCATCATATACCAAACACTGGAACAAAATTGTTTATATATACAAAAACTTTTATAATTAACCATACCTTGTGATATCAAAGCACTAAAACTTTGGAAAAACACTATTCATCTAATATCCGATTATCCTACCGGCTGGAGGCCACTTCTTTTATGTATTTTGACATACCCTTTTTGGTAACTATGAACTTTTACCATGCTCTTTTACAAATGTTTTATGGTTATTGATTATGATCTGGTTTTATTGAACTCTATTGTTTATCATATTGAAATGCTTTAGAATTGGATAGTTTTCTTTGTATGGACCAGATTCGTAGTCAGACCTTATCGATGGTCAAGTTAGGCCAATGTGTGCCTTGGATCCAGTAGTTAGAGCAGTGTTGTGTGCTTTGCTCGGGGTTAGTGCGTGACTGATCAGCAGCCTAACCTTGGTTTTAAAAACTCAAAATGAATATCCAATTCTATTGGTTGTTTAACAAGAAACTTGATTCCTTTGAATCATCTCATTTATTATTGTCTAACCTTAGTTATTGATAATATGACTTGCTGAGCTAGTTAGCTCACTCTTGCGAATCTTTTTATATATTCTACAGTTAAGAAGGATACGGTTGATAGCAAGGTTTTCCAGTTCAATGTTCGAGCTAGGATTCCAGATTATGATTGATCGAGCTAGCAGGAGCTTATGGCAGTAGTGAGATAGCAAGGTTGTAAGAATGATTTTATTATCAATTGTAAGTTAAATTAGTTGGGATTTGGTACGATGTAATAATTAAGGTTGTGGCTTGTTTTCATACTTTAACCTGTTGCGATCCATGGTTTTGTGAAGCAGGGTCATTATAAATAATATTTCTTATACAGGTTGATATATTGTGTTTGTGTTGTGGACCCCAAACTTTTGACCCGGGTTTGGAGGGTGCCACAGGTTGGTATCAGAGCTACAGGCTATTAGTCACTGAAACAAGCCTAGATTGTCGGGATCGGGTAGAGGGTTAGGATTAGGAATAGGAAATAGAAAGATAAGCCATCGTGAGGTTGAGTGTGACTGTATAGTAGGTCTCCGGCATGGTTCGTGTTGCGATTCGTAATTCTTAACTCGCGACGTGATATCCAGGCAACGGCAATGGCAGATCCTTATTTCCCTGCATCAACTGATCATTTGGAGCCTTCCGTTTAAGGATCGTCATCTTCTCCCAGATTCGATTTGCGCCTTGTTCTCCATCAGTATTAATGGTATTACTTTCTGTTATGACAGTTGCGCCTCTCCAAGTTATTCAACGCTATTCTATCATCTCTCGATATGAGACTACCTATTCAAGAACCTTCATTTGCTTATTCTTGTCCTTTTGAACATTCAACTATGAATGTATCTTTTCTGTCTATTATACACCATATTCTACATCCTTAGTTTAAAAACCTTTCTACCGAAATAACAGTGTTTGCGAGAAGGGACGCGATAGCGGCAGTAAACGGTGAGTATTGAGATATAAATTAAGGTGAGAAGGAGTTTAGAAAGAAGATTCAAGTGTTCTGGAGGATGGCTGTATCCGGTTAAAAGAAGCTATTAGTAATTAGTCCACTCATGACTAGCTTGTGGAATGGAGTAGATAAGTGTTGAAGAAAGAGGATTAGAGGAGATTAGGGATCTGAAGATTTTTTGAAATTAATGATGTTGTAATGATGTGATATTAGCTGACTTGTTGACTATGGGATAGTCTGTTCCACTTAATGATTGCAAAGTGGTTAACGGGGGTATTACCAGTATGGGAGCCTTAATGTGAAGCTACAAATAAGATAACGTGCAACGACAGCGGAAGTTTTAATTGATTACGGAAAGTAATAGACCCCAATGAAGGAGAGGAGATAAATGGAAGTGAATGGACCTTTGAGTCATCGTTCTTTAACTTGGTATTTGGTCATAAGAAGGACAACAACCAACTCACATAGTGAGGACAACCAGAGGTGTGATTTTCAAAATTTTCAAAATTTTTAACAAGTTTTTCGAAAAAGATTTTTCCTCACAACATTTCTAAAAGCCTTTTCGAATAAAATAAGTTTTTAAACATCGGTTATCAAGTTACTACTTGAGTTTCTTGTTTGTCAAAAGGCTCGGATTAGCTGGAAGGATATTATTTAGATTTAGTATTGTTAATTCAGAGGACGAAGTAATCTGCGATTATGAGGAAGTTGGTTATTCCTAACAAGAAGGTACAAATATTGTTTGATAAGATTAACAACAAAACCAGCGTATGGAATAACTATTCATCCAATTACTGGGATTATCAGAGTTCGAAGAATTCATTGATTAAACGGAAGCCTGAGCTTGACCGAAG